>NC_140025.1:24234872-24412872 GCF_964263955.1 Coregonus lavaretus | reverse complement strand
CTTGTGGCATGCGATTGTACTCATAAAGTCCCATCGGTGTGGTAAAGGCTGTGTACTTCTTGTCCTCTTCATGAACTGGAATGTTATAAAATCCTGAGGTCAAGTCCATGGTGCTGAAAAATGCACTGCCACCAAGGGCTGCAAGGCAATCTGCTTGATGAGGAAGGGGATGAGCGTCCTTCACCGTTCGTGCATTCATCCACCTGAAGTCAGTGCATAACCTCAGACTCCCGTCTTTCTTCCATACCATGACTAAAGGGGAGGCATACTCACTAACCGACTTGCGTATAAGGCCTACTTCCTCCATAACTGTTAATACCTTCCTCAGCTTCAGGTAATGAGCAGGCGGAACCCTTCTGTATGGTAGGCGGAAGGGTCTGTCATCAACCAGATGGATACGGTGAACATAACTCCTGGCTTCTCCGCAGTCCAGATTATGTCTTGAGAAGATGTCTTCATATTTTGTGATGGTATTCACAAGCTTCTCCTTCCACTGGTCAGTCACTTGGAATCCATCAATGTCAATGTCTCCTAATCCTAGATCAGACAGTCTTTGTTTCAGGTTGTGGCAGCCATTGTCATCCTGCTTCTGTTCCACTGGGGTCTTCCTCACCTCATGAAGGCCCTGAAAAATGGTTGCATCCTCAACAGCCAAGCATGTAGACACATCGGCCAGCTTCATGTTACGTCTTAGAGTGAGATGTTTATCTGAACAGTTTACTACCTTTAAACGGACCAAGCCATCTCCCCACATAGGCGTAATAACTCTACCCACAAGTTTGTGGGCATGACCTTTGACCTGGTAGGCTCGACTATTACAGTGCTGCCTGGAGACAATGCCACATTTTTAGGAAGTTTACCCCAAACTAAGTGTTCAGTCTTGGGAAAAAGAGTCACAGCTTGAGTGAGCTTCACGGTCCCAATCTTGCCATCAACTTGCTGTCCCTTCCATCTTGTGACACTTGTCATCATCTGCAGAAACTGCTCACCATCTGGTGAGTGAGTCTGGCCATCCATGTTGTTGACTAGCTTCCAGTATTCGTCAGTGCCCTTCATCTCATGCAATAGATGCTTAATGACGTTCAATCCCAGGATAAGATCATCACGCTGTCCAGGAACAACTAGGGTGGGGACTTTAACATCAATCCCATGGATTTGCATCTCTAAGTCATAGAAACAGTTTGATGAGGCCTTCTTCCCCCCACAACCTACTAACACTAACTCTTTAGGAGGCTGATATTGCTGAGGAAGGGCACCTACTTCCAAAAGTCTCTGCTCAGTAGGTTCACTCAATGTACAGGCCATAGACCCAGTGTCAAGCATGCCCTTAAGCTGCACTTTCCCATGTACAGACACAGAGGTGTAAAACAAATCTGAAAAAGCCTCAAACTCTTGTGAACCTAACATAACAATTTTCTCTCCCTCTTTCGCATCAGAGCACAACATCTCATATGTTTTCTCAAGATCATCAGATTCTTTCCTGGGGGTAGACAGTTGAACACCCACATTTCCCCCCTTCACCAGTGGACGTGTCAGTTTAACGGTTGCTGCTGTAGTGGGTTTCTCTGCTGCTGTGTTGGGCGTCTCTCACCGCCGGGATTGGCATAGCATTCCCCCTGTTTTGGACAATTTTACTTCCAATGATCTGGGGAAAAGCACCAGAAGCACAGGTTCTCATGTCTACAGTGCATCACAGTGGAGTGATCTGTTGAGCCACAAACCCTGCATTCCCTACGCCTGAAGGGCTGGGCGGGGAAAGATGGCGCCCTGGCCTGTGTCTGTGAAACCATAACAGGTGAATGAGCCTCTCGATACTTGCACTCTGCCCATCTTGTTTGGCGCTTGATGTGAGAGAAGTGTCACTGCATGCACCAGCATTGGCCCCGCCTTCAAACGGAGTTGTCTGGGGATGTACTGTTACTTGCTTTGAGGATACAGCGGTAGAATGACACATGGTGGCCTTTCTGCGGCGTTCATATTCATAGATTCTCTCCTGTACTTCACTCGCAGTCCATTTCTCAGCAGACTTGTATTGGAATACTGCTGCCAGTTTGGGGTCAGGGCAGTATGTTACCAACATCATGACGACATCTGAGTTGTAGCTGTCAATCTTCTTACCTTGTCTCTTAAGACCCTCGCAAGCGACATCTACGGCCTTGTTCAATCGAACCCAATACTCCATAACAGCCTCTCCGGGTACAGGATTAGTATTGTAAAAATCAGCTAAAGACATGCATGAGTAGGCCAATTCGCTGAAATTCTGTTTCAGAATGTCAAATACAATCTCTGGCTTCTCTTTAGGATCAACAGTTGTCTCATTGTGTAAATGTATCTTTACCATGTCTCTTGCTTTGCCAGATAATCGACTAATCATCTCATCCGATTGTTCCCCAACAGGACATCTCTTCCTCCTCAAGTATATTCTCATCAACTCATCCCATTCATGAATGGAGCATTTGTCTGTACCATCTCCTCTATATGTAGGAGGTTCCTTCACATCTGATTGCATGATGAACTTCATTTTACTGAGGTCTACATATCCTGCTGACTCTGAGTGATGATCACTTATCTTCTATGTATTTACTGGTGGCTCATGAGTGCTGGACCTGCCACTCTGTATTTCCTCCCTAAATGGAGCTCCCTATTTCCCGGGCTAACTGAGTGACGAGCTCAGCTAAACCATCTACAGGGGCATTTTGATTAACACTAGATGAAGGGCTTTCATCAGTATTTTTAGTGGAGCAAAACATGGGGGAACCTACTGCACCTACACGCTTTACAGGGGTTTGATCAGGGTATGAGAAAAACCTCCCCCTCCCAGCAGTGAATTTGGGTTAATCATCACCATTATAAGATGCCATGTCACTAAACCACTAATGTTATGTTAAAATGTCTGTTGATGAACACACTTCTATATTAGTTAACCATAAACAGCACTCTCAATACATCGTTTTCAGAAAAGAAATAAACAGGAGAGAATATAGACTGCAGATCCGCTTTTTGCCACAAGGCGGAAGGAGTACCTCAATGATGTAAACAGAGTCTCTAGAGCAGCAGCGCCGCGGTGATTGAGCTGACGTCGATCAACGATGAATCCAGGTCACGGCACCAATGTAACCGGCACTGTACTGCACGGCTGTATCTCTGCGTTGTGTGTGATTGATTGGGACTATAGACATGGACTTCGAAGATCAGGCTGTTTTAATCAATCAGAATTCTCTCTGCATCCAAAAGAAAATACAAAACATTTGTAGAGCACAAATATGTTCTACCCAATTACAGTGCTACCCTAATATTCTCTCAGTTCATCACAATTACATAATAATGTCTCTAGCGGTGTCTCCTAACAGCCTTGTGCCCCCAGTTGGCCCGAAGGTTATCTTAAGAGCGGGTGAGATGGTGATGATGGGACTGGGGATTGGCACCCTCCCCACATGAAAACATACCTGCAGACGAGAGAGAGAGAGAGCATGATTAAGCCTTGTGTTTTTTTAATTCTAACACTTGTCAGTCATCATAATCATCAGGAGGTGAAATGCAAAACTGACCATGTATCATTAACTCTGGGACTGCTACATCTCTATCTGTATTTCAATGTAAAACATCTCTTTAATAATACTTCAGTTTGACCCGACCAAGTGACCTCTCACCTCTGAGCATGCTGTGCCCTCAATATGTCAGCCAGTTCAGATGCGGGAGGGGTTCACCAAAACAGCTGATATAACCTAGAGGATTTAGGGAGAAGGGGGTAGAGGGATGAAGTGAAGGAGAGAGACTGTTATTGAGAAAATAAAGTAGTTAGAGGAATCTGTGTGTGTGGGTTCACCTGTTGTCCACACTAAGTGGCTGCAGAGTACTTTATACTGAAAAACATGCACAGACACATGAGGACACACAATTTAGCATAGTTATATAAATAATGAAGTGTCTTACTATTCTCCATGGTTGGTCCTCTTGCCTATTCTTTGAAGGTAGAAGGAGCCACAGTTATACACCTGAGCCTGCTTGCTGCACAACATATTCCATCAATCAGATTGATACAAAAGTGTGTGGGTGTGGTTTATAGGGTGTCTAATTGTTCTAATATTTTTCAATATGGGTGACTCTTAAAAGAGCCTGTTTTGTTTTTGTACAGACATCACCCTCACCTGAACAGCACCCTCACCTGAGAAGTAGAAATCAAAAGGAGAGAAATTGGAAATGTAATAACTGCAGATGACAGCTAAGTAAATGGAAGAGTACTCTTATTGCAATGTGGATGGCTCTTAAAATAGCAATTTGTTGTGCATAGTGTAGTCTATGGTGTTGCCAGGGAACAGCACCCTCTTCGAAGAAGTAGGAGGTGATGATCTCCCGTGCTGCGTTGTTGGCCCCCATCCTTGAAACATCCTGCAGAGCAGCAGACCTCTCCTCTGGCACACGGCGGCGAGCTGCAGATCCCCTCCTGGTCCTCATGTCCATCCTCATGAAGTTCTGCAGGACACAGGTAGCCTTCACACGCCTGAATTCCCCCAGGAGCCAGTACCAGATGGCCCTGGTCACCCAACCTTGCAGTGCCCTACACAGTAACTGTAGGAATCTCTAGTTACAAGGTATCTGTAAGAATATGGAAGAATGTAATTATTAGACTTTTACATCACCAGGTCATTGTGGATTACTAAAGTATAATATCCCTTATAACAAATCATGATAACATTGGATAGATAGATGCATGTGCACACATGTGCATGTGTAGCATTTGACAATAGCAGGATCATATCAAGGATAGCATCACAAATGAATACATAAATACCACTTGAAGCTTGATGATGACTTGATCATTTCAATCAGCTGTGTAGTGCTAAGGCAAAAACAAAAATGTGCACCTCTTTGAGTCCCCAGGACCAGGACCGAGAACCACTGCTCTTCATTTGGACCTCTTCATCTGCAGACAGGCTTTCACAGCTCTCTGTATCTGAGGCCAGAAAACATCACAAGAAACAGACTTCATTATACTCAAATTAGACCGCATTGAATATTATGTTACTATTATCTCCGTCCTCACTTCTAGGGACTGGAACTACACAAAATTACCTGCCCTATCCAGAATAGCCTACTCTCTCACTTTGACAGATGGGGCTGCTATCCTTTCACCCTCCTCCATGGCTGGTAGCTAGCTACCTACAAATGCATTTGGAGTTAGTTTTTTACATGTTACCATTTATATTAAGCAAACATGTTCCAAGACCTGTTCTAGCTATTACATTTACATTTTCGTCATTTAGCAGACGCTCTTATCAAGAGCGACTTACAAATTGATCTATCACACATGGCTATTGATGATACTTCTGTCTCTTGTTTGTCTGTTTTCACCCACAGAATGTGTAAGCGGCGACGGCCATCAACAGCACCAGTTTCTGCATGGCTGATACCCGACTTCAAATTATGTATATGAGTTATGAAATATTTCAACAATTATAAATGATCTATGTATTGTTATTATTCTCATAAGTGAATGTTAAACAAGTACTCATTGCAGATGTATGGAAGGCTTCCGACAACATCAACAACAGAATTCAAATTCCACATGGGGATGAACCAATAGTGTCAGTCTAGGTAGATTTGTCAATTATATCCAAGATTGTGCCTTTACACATACTCACTCTATCTTATACCAACTACCAGTTGGGGGGGCAGGTGCTCAAAGTGAAAAAAGAGCACCCTTCCCCCCCAAGAATGAGGCCTTTTGGGTAGTGTAATGTATTTATTTATTTGGGTAGTCTATTTATTTAATCTAATTTTAACTTTGTCTTCAAGAGTACATGTTCTGTTCAACTTCATAAAACATGTTTTCCCATCTCAAGAGAGAAAAACATACTATAGTAAGTGCCAATTAAAGTAACATGGTTGATAGTAACAAGGTTGACGATTTAATCTTGAATCAGCCATAAATCCCTTTGTGACAGGGGGAGGGAACACGTGTTGTGTATAACAGGGAGGGGCAATTGAATGCTAGCTTTACAAAAAAAAGTGCCTATCTAACAGGGTTGACGTATTATGCTCTGTGGTCAGTTTTCACCACAAAACACCAGAAAATTGCCAAAAAGAGGAGAACCAGCTCACCTGCTCTTACACTATGATTTAACTATTAGATGTTCAATGTTTCTTTTGAAAAACTTTTTTTAAGGAATAGTTGCACCATATTTAAACGAGAGTTCAGTTCACGTAACAGGGTTGACCTTAACATGAGGGACACGTAAATTAATCAGTAATCACATTAAATAAAAAATCATCTTCAGAAATGACTTTGTCAAAGCAACAAAATAACTAGGGCTTTACAATGATGGTGAAAACTTGTAAACATGTTGGGGTTATGTGGGTTAAAATCTTCCTAAAAGTCCTATAAACAGGACAGAGGAAATGTCACATTTGCACTTTAGCAAAAAATGAGATTTGTCGAATTTTCCATGTGGTTCACACTAAAGGGCACTTCATTTAATATAACAGGTTTAGATGTTAAACCTCTAAGACATCCTCTTAGATGTTAAGTCCCCTATATGGGGGACTTTATGCGGTTCTGTCCCGGCTCCGACTTACGTTTTGGTGTACAAAGCGCTCTGTGAATGTCATAGGGTCCCGTGTCTTATAGTTCCAGAAAACCCCATATCACTGCTCTCCACTCCCACTCTCTCAGTGGAGCTGACTTGAAGTGTCAGGTTTCAGACCCCACATTTTCATAGGGAGTGACATTTTCTGGCCTATCCAGACAAAGGAACGATGTCCTGTGCCTGTGAAATGTACAGCTGTGCTTGCAATAGTGCAAACGGGAATCTAGTGGATGCAACAATAGTAGTTTCATCTCGCTGTGATATTCTCAGCCGGATTTAGAGCTCTCAACATGAAAAAATACTAAATAATTTCATCGAATGAAATTAAGACCATGCTTAAAGCTGAAGTTGAATGGTGTCTCTGCGCCCCAGTGGACGTTTAGGAGAAAATGCTCTGTCATTAGTTACAGTTCAAGTCGGAAGTTTACATACACCTTAGCCAAATATATTTAAACTCAGTTTTTCACAATTCCTGACATTTAATCCTAGTAAAAATTCTCTGTCTTAGGTCAGTTAGGATCACCACTTTATTTTAAGAATGTGAAATGTCAGAATAATAGTATAGAGAATGATTTATTTCAGCTTTTATTTCATCACATTCCCAGTGGGTCAGAAGTTTACATACACTCAATTAGTATTTGGTAGCATTGCCTTTAAATTGTTTAACTTGGGTCAAACATTCCGGGTAGCCTTCCACAAGCTTCCCACAATAAGTTGGGTGAATTTTGGCCCATTCCTCCTGACAGAGCTGGTGTAACTGAGTCAGGTTTGTAGGCCTCCTTGCTCTCACATGCTTTTTCAGTTCTGCCCACAAATGTTCTAAAGGATTGAGGTCAGGGCTTTGTGATGGCCACTCCAATACCTTGACTTTGTTGTCCTTAAGCCATTTTGCCACAACTTTGGAAGTATGCTTGGGGTCATTGTCCATTTGGAAGACCCATTTGTGATCAAGCTTTAACTTCCTGACTGATGTCTTGAGATGTTGCTTCAATATATCCACATAATTTTCCTTCCTCATGATGCCATCTATTTTGTGAAGTGCACCAGTCCTTCTTGCAGCAAAACACCCCCACAGCATGATGCTGCCACCCCCGTGCTTCACTGTTGGGATGGTGTTCTTCGGCTTGCAAGCAACCCCCTTTTTCCTCCAAACATAACGATGGTCATTATGGCCAAACAGTTCTATTTTTGTTTAATCAGACCAGAGGACATTTTTCCAAAAAGTAAGATCTTTGTCCCCATGTGCAGTTGCAAACCGTAGTCTGGCTTTTTTATGGCGGTTTTGGAGCAGTGGCTTCTTCCTTGCTGAGCGGCCTTTCAGGTTATGTCGATATAGGACACGTTTTACTGTAGATATAGATACTTTTGTACCTTTGCTGTTGTTCTGGGATTGATTCGCACCAAAGTACGTTCATCTCTAGGAGACAGAACGTGTCTCCTTCCTGAGCGGTATGACGGCTGCGTGGTCCCATGGTGTTTATACTTGCGTACTATTGTTTGTACAGATGAACGTGGTACATTCAGGAAATTGCTCCCAAGGATGAACCAGACTTGTGGAGGTCTACAATTTTATTTCTGAGGTCTTGGCTGATTTCTTTTGATTTTCCCATGAAGTCAAGCAAAGAGGCACTGAGTTTGAAGGTAGGCCTTGAAATACATCCACAGGTACACCTCCAATTGACTCAAATTATGTAAATTAGCCTATCAGAAGCTTCTAAAGCCATGACATCATTTTCTGGAATTTTCCAAGCTGTTTAAAGGTACAGTCAACTAAATGTAAAATGTATGTAAACTTTTGACTTCCACTGTATATGAAATAGTGTCAATATTGCAGTTGTAATTTTAGCACTCTTTTTTATAATTTGTCTAGTCTTAGTAATTTTGACAAAAATATTATTAATTGTTATGCACTAGGCACAGACGTCAATTTCAATTTCATTGAAATGATGTGGAAACAATGTTGATTCAAACAGTGTGTGCCCAGTGGGTAGTCACATTTTATTTTCATTTGAATAATGATTTAGTCAAGTTATTGTCAAAATCACAAAAACAGTGGGCCATTTTAGTAAACTAAATGTTCTTTCATTTTGTCACGATCGTTGGTTAGAGATGAGGACCAAGGCGCAGCGTTGAAGGTGAACATATCCTTTATTTACTGATCACACGATCAAAACAATAAACGATAACGTGACGTCTACAGTTTAACACAAACCGAAATGAACAAGAAACCACAAACACAAAGTGAAAGACAGACAGTTAAATATGGCTCCCAATCAGAGACACCCAGCTGACACTCGTTGCCTCTGATTGGGAGTCACTCAGCCCAACATAGAAAATCAAACATAGAATTACACACCCTGGCTCAACATAACATAGTCCCCAGAGCCAGGGCGTGACAGTACCCCCCCCCAAAGGCGCGGACTCCGGCCGCGCCAAACAAACACAACAGGGGAGGGACCGGGTGGGCACTCCGCCTCGGCGGCGGATCCGGCTCCGGACATGACCCAGGCACGGGTTGTGCTGGACTGACGACGCACACCCCTGGCTTGATGCGTGGAGGAGGAACGGGCCGGACCGGGCTGACGAAGCACACCCCTGACTTGGTGCGGGGAGCAGGAATGAGCCGGACCGGGCTGACGACGCGCACCACTGACCCGGTGCGGGGAGCTTGGACGGGCCGGACCGGGCTGGCGACGCGCACCACAGACTTGGTGCGGAGAGCAGGAACGGGCCGGACAGGGCTGACGAAACGCACCATAGACTTGGTGCGGAGAGCAGGCACGGGCCGTGCCGGACTGACGACGCACACCGTAGGTTTGGTGCGGGGAGCAGGAATAGACCGGACCGTACTGGGGACACACACCACTGGCTCTACACCGGGATCTGGAACGGGCCAGACCGGACTGGCAACACACGCCAGTACCTCTCGCCGTGCCTCTACACCCTCCATCCCCTCTTCTACCAGTGGCCCCCGTAACCTGGCGGCCTCCTCTGCAACCCCGCTGGACCGCTCCATAGCGGCCTCCTGCTGCCCCGACGTCGTGAGCCCCCCCCTAAAAATTTTCTGGGGGTCTCTCCTCCCCGTGGGCCAGGTCTCCATCATTCTCGCCAGACTCTCACCCCACTGCTCCAAACTCCAACCTTTCTCCTCTTCTCTTGGCTTGGCCCAGTCGAGACTCCTACTCAACTGCTCCCAAGTCCATCCTCTCTCTTCTTCATGCTGCTTGGTCCTGTTATGTTGGTTTCTTCTGTCATGATCGTTGGTTAGAGATGAGGACCAAGGCGCAGCGTTGAAGGTGAACATATCCTTTATTTACTGATCACACGATCAAAACAATAAACGATAACGTGACGTCTACAGTTTAACACAAACTGAAAAGAACAAGAAACCACAAACACAAAGTGAAAGATAGACAGTTAAATATGGCTCCCAATCAGAGACACCCAGCTGACACTCGTTGCCTCTGATTGGGAGTCACTCAGCCCAACATAGAAAATCAAACATAGAATTACACACCCTGGCTCAACATAACATAGTCCCCAGAGCCAGGGCGTGACACATTTTACTCACATCACATTTGTATTGCCTCATTAACCAGTTACATGTAACTAAATGTAATCGAAAATGTCAAATTAATCAACAAAATTAATTATTTATTATGAGAGGGCCATAAACAATAACTAGTAATGCTGCATAATCCAAGAAAGGTTACAATATCACCTTTCTGGTAATAATGGTTATAAATTGCTGAGGTGTATTCACTTTTGAGGACACAAGCCCAAGTGCACAAAGTACAAATATTAAAATTTGAAATATTTTATTATGTATTTCCTATTCAACAAAACTGTATGAATAAGGCTTGAAATGACTTATATGCTTTCTAAATATAGTATAATCAAATTATAAAACGACTAAATATAACATTTCAACTTCCTTATAACTGTAAAATACATACAGTGAGGGAAAAAAGTATTTGATCCCCTGCTGATTTTGTACGTTTGCCCACTGACAAAGAAATGATCAGTCTATAATTTTAATGGTAGGTTTATTTGAACAGTGAGAGACAGAATAACAACAAAAAAATTCCAGAAAAACGCATGTCAAAATTGTTATAAATTGATTTGCATTTTAATGAGGGAAATAAGTATTTGACCCCTCTGCAAAACATGACTTAGTACTTGGTGGCAAAACCCTTGTTGGAAAGAGGTCAGACGTTTCTTGTAGTTGGCCACCAGGTTTGCACACATCTCAGGGGTGATTTTGTCCCACTCCTCTTTGCAGATCTTCTCCAAGTCATTAAGGTTTCGAGGCTGATGTTTGGCAACTCGAACCTTCAGCTCCCTCCACAGATTTTCTATGGGATTAAGGTCTGGAGACTGGCTAGGCCACTCCAGGACCTTCATGTGCTTCTTCTTGAGCAACTCCTTTGTTGACTTGGCTGTGTGTTTTGGGTCATTGTCATGCTGGAATACCCATCCACGACCCATTTTCAATGCCCTGGCTGAGGGAAGGAAGTTCTCACCCAAGATTTGACGGTACATGGCCCCGTCCATCGTCCCTTTGATGCGGTGAAGTTGTCCTAACCCTTAGCAGAAAAACACCCCCAAAGCATAATGTTTCCACCTCCATGTTTGACGGTGGGGATGTTGTTCTTGGGGTCATAGGCAGCATTCCTCCTCCTCCAAACACGGCGAATTGAGTTGATGCCAAAGAGCTCGATTTTGGTCTCATCTGACCACAACACTTTCAACCAGTTCTCCTCTGAATCATTCAGATGTTCATTGGCAAACTTCAGACGGGCATGTATACAGTGGGGAAAAAAGTATTTAGTCAGCCACCAATTGTGCAAGTTCTCCCACTTAAAAAGATGAGAGAGGCCTGTAATTTTCATCATAGGTACGCGTCAACTATGACAGACAAAATGAGAATTTTTTTCCAGAAAATCACATTGTAGGGTTTTTAATGAATTTATTTGCAAATTATGGTGGAAAATAAGTATTTGGTCAATAACAAAAGTTTCTCAATACTTTGTTATATACCCTTTGTTGGCAATGACACAGGTCAAACGTTTTCTGTAAGTCTTCACAAGGTTTTCACACACTGTTGCTGGTATTTTGGCCCATTCCTCCATGCAGATCTCCTCTAGAGCAGTGATGTTTTGGGGCTGTCGCTGGGCAACACAGACTTTCAACTCCCTCCAAAGATTTTCTATGGGGTTGAGATCTGGAGACTGGCTAGGCCACTCCAGGACCTTGAAATGCTTCTTACGAAGCCACTCCTTCATTGCCCGGGCGGTGTGTTTGGGATCATTGTCATGCTGAAAGACCCAGCCACGTTTCATCTTCAATGCCCTTGCTGATGGAAGGAGGTTTTCACTCAAAATCTCACGATACATGGCCCCATTCATTCTTTCCTTTACACGGATCAGTCGTCCTGGTCCCTTTGCAGAAAAACAGCCCCAAAGCATGATGTTTCCACCCCCATGCTTCACAGTAGGTATGGTGTTCTTTGGATGCAACTCAGCATTCTTTGTCCTCCAAACACGACAAGTTGAGTTTTTACCAAAAAGTTATATTTTGGTTTCATCTGACCATATGACATTCTCCCAATCCTCTTCTGGATCATCCAAATGCACTCTAGCAAACTTCAGACGGGCCTGGACATGTACTGGCTTAAGCAGGGGGACACGTCTGGCACTGCAGGATTTTAGTCCCTGGCGGCGTAGTGTGTTACTGATGGTAGGCTTTGTTACTTTGGTCCCAACTCTCTGCAGGTCATTCACTAGGTCCCCCCGTGTGGTTCTGAGATTTTTCTCACCGTTCTTGTGATCATTTTGACCCCACTGGGTGAGAACTTGCGTGGAGTCCCAGATCGAGGGAGATTATCAGTGGTCTTGTATGTCTTCCATTTCCTAATAATTGCTCCCACAGTTGATTTCTTCAAACCAAGCTGCTTACCTATTGCAGATTCAGTCTTCCCAGCCTGGTGCAGGTCTACAATTTTGTTTCTGGTGTCCTTTGACAGCTCTTTGGTCTTGGCCATAGTGGAGTTTGGAGTGTGACTGTTTGAGGTTGTGGACAGGTGTCTTTTATACTGATAACAAGTTCAAACAGGTGCCATTAATACAGGTAACGAGTAGAGGACAGAGGAGCCTCTTAAAGAAGAAGTTACAGGTCTGTGAGAGCCAGAAATCTTGCTTGTTTGTAGGTGACCAAATACTTATTTTCCACCATAATTTGCAAATAAATTCATAAAAAATCCTACAATGTGATTTTCTGGAGAAAAGAAATCTCAATTTGTCTGTCATAGTTGACGTGTACCTATGATGAAAATTACAGGCCTCTCTCGTCTTTTTAAGTGGGAGAACTTGCACAATTGGTGGCTGACTAAATACTTTTTTCCCCCACTGTATACTGATAACAAGTTCAAACACGTGCCATTAATACAGGTAACGAGTGGAGGACAGAGGAGCCTCTTAAAGAAGAAGTTACAGGTCTGTGAGAGCCAGAAATCTTGCTTGTTTGTAGGTGACCAAATACTTATTTTCCGCCATAATTTGCAAATAAATTCATAAAAAATCCTACAATGTGTACTGTATGTTTGTCCACATGGAAGTCAGTGATTGATGTTTACTATAGGTAAAAACCTCTTAGATGCAAAGTCCCCTATTTAGGGGACCTGCGTGGTTCTGATACCGGTTCCAACTGAAATTTTTGCTTAAATCGATCTGCCCTGGTTCCCACAGACACAGTAGTATATTTTCCAAGCCTGTGTGAAGTAGGATGTAAAATCTGAAACTACTTGAAGCTGTGATGTCACTCTTACTATTTCATTCGCTCATCCATCAACTCCTGGCTGAACCCTACTTCACAGCCACTGACAAAGCAATCCTTACGTCATAAAGCAGCAGGAGAGAGTGGTTTCATCACTGTAGCACATTCAGAAATAGATTTATAGTCATTAATCTAAAATAATGAATATATTTTAAACAAAAAACTCTTTCTGTTTGTCATAGATGGACAAGATTAATATGAGATGAAAGGCGAGTTCCTGACAAGTTCAGGAAGTAGCCAAGCTAGAGCTCTGTGAGACGTTCACAGCGATGGGGGCAGACGTTTTGATCAAGAGAGACATTTAGAAAATAAGCACATTTTCTCTAACACTAAACATACAAATACAGTGAGGGAAAAAAGTATTTGATCCCCTGCTGATTTTGTACGTTTGCCTACTGACAATGAAATGATCAGTCTATAATTTTAATGGTAGGTTTATTTGAACAGTGAGACAGAATAATAACAAAAAAATGTCAAAAATGTTATAAATGGATTTGCATTTTAATGAGGGAAATAAGTATTTGACCCCCTCTCAATCAGAAAGATTTCTGGCTCCCAGGTGTCTTTTATACAGGTAACGAGCTGAGATTAGGAGCACACTCTTAAAGGGAGTGCTCCTAATCTCAGCTTGTTACCTGTATAAAAGACACCTGTCCACAGAAGCAATCAATCAATCAGATTCCAAACTCTCCACCATGGCCAAGAACAAAGAGCTCTCCAAGGATGTCAGGGACAAGACCATTGCCATACAAGACCATTGCCAAGCAGCTTGGTGAGAAGGTGACAACAGTTGGTGCGATTATTCGCAAATGGAAGAAACACAAAATAACTGTCAATCTCCCTTGGCCTGGGGCTCCATGCAAGATCTCACCTCGTGGAGTTGCAATGATCATGAGAATGGTGAGGAATCAGCCCAGAACTACACGGGAGGATCTTATCAATGATCAAGGCAGCTGGGACCATAGTCACCAAGAAAACAATTGGTAACACACTACGCGGTGAAGGACTGAAATCGTGCAGCCCCCTCAAGGTCCCCCTGCTCAAGAAAGCACATATACATGCCTGTCTGAAGTTTGACAATGAACATCTGAATGATTCAGAGGAGAACTGGGTAAAAGTGTTGTGGTCAGATGAGACCAAAATCAAGCTCTTTGGCATCAACTCAACTCGCCGTGTTTGGAGGAGTAGGAATGCTGCCTATGACCCCAAGAACACCATCTCCACCGTCAAACATGGAGGTGGAAACATTATGCTTTGGGGGTGTTTTTCTGCTAAGGGGACAGAACATGTACCGTCAAATCATGGGTGAGAACCTCCTTCCCTCAGCCAGGGCATTGAAAATGGGTCGTGGATGGGTATTCCAGCATGACAATGACCCAAAACACACGGCCAAGGCAACAAAGTAGTGGCTCAAGAAGAAGCACATTAAGGTCCTGGAGTGGCCTAGCCAGTCTCCAGACCTTAATCCCATAGAAAATCTGTGGAGGGAGCTGAAGGTTCTAGTTGCCAAACGTCAGCCTCGAAACCTTAATGACTTGGAGAAGATCTGCAAAGAGGAGTCCCTCCTGAGATGTGTGCAAACCTGGTGGCCAACTACAAGAAATGTCTGACCTCTGTGATTTCCAACAAGGGTTTTGCCACCAAGTACTAAGTCATGTTTTGCAGAAGGGTCAAATACTTATTTCCCTAATTTAAAATGCAAATCAATTTATAACATTTTTGACATGCGTTTTTCTGGATGTTTTTGTTGTTATTCTGTCTCTCACTGTTCAAATAAACCTACCATTAAAATTATAGACTGATCATGTCTTTGTCAGTGGGCAAACGTACAAAATCAGCAGGGGATCAAATAATTTTTTCCCTCACTGTATTTCTATCTGAACATTCCAAAATGTTGTGTCCTGCGGAACGCGCACCAGGTTGTTAGCTATAGCTAGTGAATGTGGTAACATGACTGAACAAGGTGTAGCCTAAACAAATGGTTAACGGTCCGGTCTGCAAGTAGCCTAGTTTTAGAACGGCCTGCGATATGTTTTATGAATGTTAAATGCGGCCTGCCAATACACGATAGATATAAACATCATAGCGCCTGTATTATGGGTCATATCTTTTCAATGGTAATGGCTAGAATCGAGCAGTTTTTTTCTGAGGAAAAGAGGGAGGCCTACGATGGTTACAGAACCTGGCTATGAAATTAAGTGGGGAAAGCGGGAGGGTTGAGACCACAAATTCAAAGACAACGTACTTTTCTATAGTCAAGGGAGAGAAAAACATTGCGAACCCATTACACCTCTTTATTTGTAAGAAACACAAGCTGCTTTACAAAATTGAAAACAATAGCAGCATTAAGTTTAATAGTAAAACAACAGTCTAGCTCTCAAATATATGTCGCATAAAGCTTACTTACTTTTTTTTCTTTTTTTTTACTGCATACACAGTCGTTTCAGCTTTACAACCTTCTTCAGTTTGTAGGTACAATTTTCCTACAACAACAGTCCAGACCCTTACTGTGGGCTGCCCAGGAGGTGAGTTCCAGACCTTTCTAAATCCATGCAACATTACCAGTTATTGTTTATGGCCATCTTATGAAAAATAATAACATTTTGGTATGTATTTAGGCGGAAATCAAAATTGTGCCCCATCATTCAAATCGGTGCAAAATAATTTTGACTTAAAATATCAAAGGGTCGCAAAAGGCACTCTATTTGTGGAACGACCCAACATACACCATTGGAGTTCCTAGTCATTGTAAACTAGAGTAATTCAATGAGCTTGTGACTATTGTTTTTCCTCTACGTTTGTTAATATTGTTGTCTGTAAAAAATATTGTTCAAATTCTACTCTGAATGTGATTGAAAGACTAAAGAATGTTCCTTTTTAAAATTAGAAATCTATTTAAATAAATGGAGTGCAGCACAGTAAAGTATGTGTGCGTGTGTGTCAGGGTTGTGCTCAATTCAGAATTTTGGAATTGATCCCCATTCCACTCAAGAGTTGAAATTCTAATTGAATTGGCCACACCCCACAGAATATAGAATTTTAATTTGAGTTTGAGTGACATGAAGTATAATGAATTCTGTGCAATTCAAAGAAATTCCACTCAGTCATAGGACATGAGAGTTTTATTGAATCTGACGGGTAATACTTCCAGATACTAAAAAGTATGTGACTTTTCTCTGGAAACAATATTCATATACTTTTTTAACCTTAGTGCTTAGAATAGCCAATTATATTTCAACCAACCATTTCATTTGTTTTGCTTCTTTTTGAAGGCCTCAGGGTCAACTTCAGGGAAATGTAGTATTTTCCTCATATTGAACCAAATGTAAGTGATTAAGTAAAATATAATATCTTAGAATATTTACACACAGGTTTTGTTTTCCTTGATCATTCATTTTAAGAGTTTGTCCTCAAAATCAATTGTTTCAATAATATTTTATATGCATGTATATAATGTTTGATGTTTTATTTACAAGATGTGTATTTGTATAGACTACACCTATAATAGAATAAGCATTTGAATGTCATAGAATTTTACTGAATTCAATTCTATTTCCTTTCATTCAAATTCAAATTGCAATTCTGTTACTACTTAAATTCAAATGTAATTTAAACGTAATAATTTAATTTGAATTTTTGATGGATTCTCAATTCAATTTTGAATTGAGCCCAACCCTGGTGTGTGTGTGGGAGACCTTCCACATGAGGAATACATAACTTCAAGTCCTTTTGGCCGGGATTCAATCCGATCGCTCTTTGTTGGCTATGCACCTTTTAAAGGAAATGTTCCTGGGTTCGTGGAGACCGCATTTATGGTAAATGCTGCATATGTCGACTCAGTCGAAAATGACCTTTAAAGATGCAGTAAATCATATCAGAAGATAGCAGATGAATTACTTACCAACAACAATTGCAAGTTCCAATACAACTACAATGGGGGAAAAAAGTATTTAGTCAGCCACCAATTGTGCAAGTTCCCCCACTTAAAAAGATGAGAGACGCCTGTAATTTTCATCATAGGTACACGTCAACTATGACAGACAAATTGAGATTTTTTTTCTCCAGAAAATCACATTGTAGGATTTTTAATGAATTTATTTGCAAATTATGGTGGAAAATAAGTATTTGGTCACCAACAAACAAGCAAGATTTCTGGCTCTCACAGACCTGTAACTTCTTCTTTAAGAGGCTCCTCTGTCCTCCACTCGTTACCTGTATTAATGGCACCTGTTTGAACTTGTTATCAGTATAAAAGACACCTGTCCACAACCTCAAACAGTCACACTCCAAACTCCACTATGGCCAAGACCAAAGAGCTGTCAAAGGACACCAGAAACAAAATTGTAGACCTGCACCAGGCTGGGAAGACTGAATCTGCAATAGGTAAGCAGCTTGGTTTGAAGAAATCAACTGTGGGAGCAATTATTAGGAAATGGAAGACATACAAGACTACTGATAATCTCCCTCGATCTGGGGCTCCACGCAAGATCTCACCCCGTGGGGTCAAACTGATCACAAGAACGGTGAGCAAAAATCCCAGAACCACACGGGGGGACCTAGTGAATGACCTGCAGAGAGCTGGGACCAAAGTAACAAAGCCTACCATCAGTAACACACTACGCCGCCAGGGACTCAAATCCTGCAGTGCCAGACGTGTCCCCCTGCTTAAGCCAGTACATGTCCAGGCCCATCTGAAGTTTGCTAGAGTGAATTTGGATGATCCAGAAGAGGATTGGGAGAATGTCATATGGTCAGATGAAACCAAAATATAACTTTTTGGTAAAAACTCAACTCGTCGTGTTTGGAGGACAAAGAATGCTGAGTTTCATCCAAAGAACACCATACCTACTTTGAAGCATGGGGGTGGAAACATCATGCTTTGGGGCTGTTTTTCTGCAAAGGGACCAGGATGACTGATCCCTGTAAAGGAAATAATGAATGGGGCCATGTATCATGAGATTTTGAGTGAAAACCTCCTTCCATCAGCAAGGGCATTGAAGATGAAACGTGGCTGGGTCTTTCAACATGACAATGATCCCAAACACACCGCCCGGGCAACGAAGGAGTGGCTTCGTAAGAAGCATTTCAAGGTCCTGGAGTGGCCTAGCCAGTCTCCAGATCTCAACCCCATAGAAAATCTTTGGAGGGAGTTGAATGTCCGTGTTGCCCAGCGACAGCCCCAAAACATCACTGCTCTAGAGGAGATCTGCATGGAGGAATGGGCCAAAATACCAGCAACAGTGTGTGAAAACCTTGTGAAGACATACAGAAAACGTTTGACCTGTGTCATTGCCAACAAAGGGTATATAACAAAGTATTGAGAAACTTTTGTTATTGACCAAATACTTATTTTCCACCATAATTTGCAAATAAATTCATTAAAAATCCTACAATGTGATTTTCTGGATATTTTTTTCTCATTTTGTCTGTCATAGTTGACGTGTACCTATAATGAAAATTACAGGCCTCTCTCATCTTTTTAAGTGGGAGAACTTGCACAATTGGTGGCTGACTTAATACTTTTTTCCCCCCACTGTACATTATGTTTTGAAGTTACCCTTTCCTTGCTTTGTCTAACAACACTATCGTGAATCTAGCAAATACGTTTTTGGGGTAAGAGTGCTGTATTTATTTAGTTTCATAGCACAAAGGTTTGTTAGCATGTTTCTCACACTGGGATTAGCCACGGAGGGAGCAGACCTGCTCAGGCAATTGCAGGGGGTTGGGAGGGAGACAAGGTCTGCATAGCGAGACAAATACCCATGATTTGTAAATCTGTTCGGAACGAACAGCTAGCACGACAGCTAATTGAGAGAAGTATCTAACAAAATAAATACATTATGGCATTCACTAATCATAAACTATTTAACGTGGATGTGCTGTTGATCGTGTTTAATCCCGGCCGTAGTAAGAACCTGCTGTCAATAAACAGTGAAATAAATCTCCAATACTACCATCGGGAGGAGCCCTTGGGCCACAGTGGATGATTAGTACACATCCACAGGTACTCAGAGGATGCCCATAAAAACCGATCCAGGATCATATGTATTTTCATCCCCTTTTAATTTACACTGAGTGTACAAAACATTAAGGAACACCTGCTCTTTCCATTACATAGACTGACCAGGTGAATCCAGATGAAACCTATGATCCCTTATTGATGTCACCTGTTAAATCCACTTCAATCAGTGTAGATGAAGGGGAGGGGACAGGTTAAAGACGGATTTTCAACCCTTGAGACAATTGAGACATGGATTTTGTATGTGTGCCTTTCAGAGGGTGAATGGGCAAGACAAAATATTTTAATGCCTTTGAACGGTGTATGGTAGTAGGTGCCAGGCGCACGGGTTTGAGTGTATCAAGAACTGCAACACTGCTGGGTTTTTTCACACTCAACAGTTTCCTGTGTATCAAGAATGGTCCACCACCCAAAGGACATCCAGCCAACTTGACACAACTGTGGGAAGCATTGGAGTCAACATGGGCCATCATCTTTGTAGAACGTGTTCGACAACCTTGTAGTCCATGCCCTGACTAATTGAGGCTGTTCTGGGGGCAAAAGGGGGTGAAATTACAATATTAGGAAGGTGTTCCTTATGTTTTGTACACTCAGTGTATGTTAGAATTGAAAGAAGAGTAATCTGATCCTAGATCTGTGGTTGAAGGCAACTTCTACCCAGCTGGCTTGTTTTAATAGGATCATGGGGATAGAATAGAAAGTGCTGACAAAGCAGGAGAGAGGGTAAAAGCCGGCCCCTACTGAGACTAAATCCTACTCCACTGTCTGTTCCCCACTTTTCAGGGACTCAAGGTGAGCTAACCAACACACAGGTGTGGTATAGTAGGAGGCATGTAAAAGCAACCCGACCGTCTGGTTTGAATCAATTGTAAAGCCTGTGGTTGCATCTCAATACTCTTGTGTCCTCCTCTTGACTCCTTTCCTTCATCTGCTCTAAAATGAACTGGGGGAGCTAAAAGCACAGGCTCACCGACGGTATCCGACACACGGCTTTACCTTCTTTGTTTTCAGACAAGGGATGGGGATAGGATGCCACTTTAGACTATTGAGATGCCCCCTGTGTATCAGCAGCAATCCCAGAGTTTCCAAACATCACACCCCCACTGTTGTGTTATTATGACAGCGTGAGAAGCTGTGAAAGGCAAGGTCAATTTCTGTGTATTGTTGGATGGATGAGGCAACTTTATATGTATATTTCTTTACATTGTAAAATAAAATGCATTCATTCTGTAGAGGCGCCGTAAAGGTCCCTGAACATAGAAAGGGAGTGGAGGAGGGAGACTTTGCCACCACAGCCACTTTCAATCCATTTCCATAATCCTCAAATCCCACTCAGGGTCAGGAGGATGCCAATGATACCGCTACTGAACCATGCTTATTTTGTATCCATTCATCAAATTAGCTGTATTTCGGTGTGATATATCACTTTATAGGCTGTTTATATTAAGTGTCTGTGTGGAGTGGGGACTATAGGACTGCTTATCTTGAGATCTATGAGGACTATGGACAGTGCACTACACTGACTAGAGGTAAAGGTAAGGCTACATGAAACTGAATGTAGTATTTTATTCAGTAAACAAAGTTGTGTTCCTTGTAATTGTGATATTTTTTGTCTGTTGTCAAGATAAAACCATAACAACATTATCAGTAATGTATGGATATCTATTATGCCTCTATAATTCATAAAATTCTTTTTTTGATCTACATTGTTGTCATTATGTAAACCCTGTTGTATTGAATATATTCATATCTAAACATGCAGTTTTACATTGCAAGAACATTGATGTTTTTGGCATAAGGACAATATGTCTCCACTTGCTTTGTGTTTGACAGGCTACACAGATTGGCTGCCATGATCAGCACATCAAGCACTCGTCCGTTCTTTGTGGTTGTGCCTCGCATTGCCCCAAATATGGCCACAGACACAGAGGAGGACAGCGAGGATGAAATGTAAACAATACATATATAGCTACCTGTTGGTCCAATCCTAGTTTGATACTGAACTTTATTGATGTCGTCATGTTTTTATTGGCTGTATTGTAAATATTGTTTGTTGTTTCCAGAGATGAAACCCCTCCTGGCCCAGGACGTCTGTTCAATGTGAACAACAGTAACAACAATGAGGAGTGAGTCGGTCCAGATATACTGTGTGTGTGTAGTGTGTGTAGTAGTAGTAGTAGTAGTTTTATTACATTACCTGTAGACTGTACTTGGCAGCTAAAAGCTGAATTAGATACACAGCACATACAAGTGAACACAAATAGTATCAGGAAGTCAGGATGGGAGCTGAAGCAGTTAAACCTCGATCACACCGACAGCATCGACAGCGTCATTGCGTTTTGGTACACCAGAATTACATTAACTTCTAATGGAACGCTGCGTTTGCCTTGCAGCATTGCGTTGCAGAGGCAGTTGCAGTGCGTTTTGTGTGGTGCGTACATTGGATTTATCTAACGTGTGCGTCAAACTGTATGCGCAGACTGCTTGACAGAAATGGTAGCAGAAGATGAATGTTGAACTTTTGTTGCACACATATCCAGATGCATACCATTTTGTGCAATGACGCTGTAGGTGTGATCGAGTCGTTAGTTTTGTAAAGTCAATGGCCTGAGTGGTGGGAGGCAGCATCACAGTCAGAGGGATAAAGCATGACGGCCACAGCCAGGAGGGAATCGTGGGACAGGATCAGATAGATCCGGAGTCGTTTAGCAGCGCACTTCACCGTCCCCGCCGTCCACAGCCGTCCACAGCCGTGCGTAGCGTAGCCGCTTGACTACTCCTCCACTACCAACAAGTAGCACCCACCTGGGTGATGTCCCGGCAGCCGCACGAAAGCTCACCGCTCATCAGTAGTCCAGAGTAGGCTATTACAGTCCTCAAGCCTCTGCCATCACCGCAAGCCATCTCAACTGTCCTTCCGCTTCAGACTTCTCCTCAACCTCAAGCCCTGGCATTTTAAAACAAAATACGGCTACTTAGTCAGTTAGCTAGCTAGTAGCTACCCAGGAAATGTCCACAATGGCACGATGTGGGCCCAATGCAGGCAAAAATATTGGCCCCACTTAGGTTACCCACATTGGGCTTATGCACCTTTGCTCAGGCCCAGTGTGGGCAGTCCATTTCTGGTGGGGGCATCTTTTCTCAGAAAACATTAGAACGATGTGGGCCCAATGCGGGTTAAAACATTGGACCCATGTAGGCTGACCACATTGGACCGATGCGCCTTTGCTTATCGGCTCCACATTGTCCCCAAGGCAGGTGGCCCCAAGGGAAACTCTCACTTTGCCTGAAATAAGTCCACCCTTTTGGATCTCCTGTCTGTTACATTGTTTCAGAAATAATTTACAGAGAGACAGCAGCCCAGGTTGCTAGACATTATGGCTGCCATGGCAACTCTCAGTAGGAGGATGGTCAGTGGCACCACTGGTTTGGTGCGAGGAGCAGGCACGGGCCGTACCGGGCTGTGGACATGCACCACTGGTCTGGTGCGAGGAGCAGGCACGGGCCGTACCGGACTGGAAACACGCACTACTGGTCTGGTGCGAGGAGCAGGCACGGGCCGTACCGGACCGGACACACGCACCACTGGTTTGGTGCGAGGAGCAGGAACGGGCCATATCGGACTGGAGACACGCACCACTGGTTTGGTGCGAGGAGCAGGAATGGGCCGTACCGGACTGGAGACACGCACCACTGGTTTGGTGCAAGGAGCAGGCACGGGCCGTACCGGACTGGAGACACGCACCACTGGTTTGGTGCGAGGAGCAGGCAAGGGCTGTACCGGACTGGAGACAAGCACCACTGGTCTGGTGCGAGGAGCAGGCACAACCCATCCTGGCTGGACGCTCACTTTAGCCTGGCAAGTGCTGGAGACACAGTGCGTATCACAGCATAACAGGGTGCCTGAACGGTCCCGCGCTCCTTAAAACGAGTGCGGGGAGTTGGCTCTGCTCTGAAACCTGACTCCGCCAGCCTCTGCTCTAAGGACTGAGCTCTCTGCTGCTGTAGGGTTAACTCCTCTCTCAGCTCCTCCTGTTGCCTGGCCAGCTCCTCTCTCAGTGCATCCACTGACCCCTTCTCCCTGTGGGCCTCCTGCAACGCCTCCCTCTGAATGGAGATCTCCTGCTCCCTCTTAGCTATCAGCCCCCGTAATGTGGTGGTCTCCTCTCTCAGAGTGCCGAGCTGCAGGTCTTGGAGGGCCTCTATCATAGCGGCCTCCTCCTCCTCCACAGTCAGCCCTTTCAGGGCCTCCTGCTGCTTCGCCAACCACCCGTGTGCCCCCCCAAATAATTTTATTGGGGCTGCCTCTCGGGCTTCCTTCGTCGTCGTGAACTTCGGAGTCGCCGTTTATCCTCCCTCGCTGCCTCCGTCTGCTCCCATTAAGGCGATCCATTCCTGCCTGGATCTCCTCCCAAGTCCAGGATCCCTTACCGTCCAAAATATCCTCCCATGTCCAGGATGTCTGCTCTTCCTGCCACGCTGCTTGGTCCGTTGGTGGTGGGATCTTCTGTCACGCTCGTTGATAGACGGATCAGACCAAGGTGCAGCGTGGTATGCGTACATATTCCTTTATTAACTGAATACAGAATCAAAAAAACCAAATACAAACGAACGTGAAGTTCAACAGGCTACACAAACACAAGACAAAACAGAAACAAGATCCCACAACGAAGGTAGGCAAAAATGGCTGCCTAAGTATGATCCCCAATCAGAGACAACGATCGACAGCTGCCTCTGATTGGGAACCACTCCCGGCCAACATAGAAATACAAAATCTAGAATTCACGCCCTGACCAAACCAACTAGAGAAAACAGGGCTCTCAAGGTCAGGGCGTGACAGTGTGTGTGTGTGTGTGTGTGTTTGTATGTGTGTGTGTGTGTCATAAGATGTGTCTTTTTACCCCAGGGAGGAGAAGAAAAATAAGAAAAAGGAGAAGAAAGAGAAGAAAGAGAAAAAAGAGTAAAAACCTAATTTACATTGTCCATCATTTCCATGAATGCTGCATAGTTAGATAGAAGAGAGGATACATGCACAAAAGCTTCGAAAACGTTTATTTGTTTTCTCAGGAAAAAGAAAGAAAAGAAGAAGCAAAAAGAGCAGGAGGAGAAAGAAAAGGAGGAGAAAGAAAAGGAGGAGAAAGAAAAGGAGGAGAAAGAAAAAAAGGAAAAAGAGGAAAAGGAGAAAAAGGAGAAAGAGATGAAGGAGGGGTGTGTATGATAGTAACATCTCACCCGAAGCAATATATCTATCAGTATTGATATCTGTATATGACTCTGATTAAATGTAATATTAAGTATATTATAATAATGAAGTATAATATATTAAGAGTAAGTATTACATTGACTTCTCCATCCTCCTTTCCTTGCAGGCCCAAAGAAACGTTTATCATCAACCCAGCGGGGAGTCTGTACTACAACTGGTTGTTGATCATCACAATACCAGTCATGTACAATTGGACCATGATAATAGCCAGGTAAAAATTAACTCTTTAAAATATATAGTTTTAAAAAATATATATAGTTAGTTAGTGGCATGGCTTTGATTCTGAGGTTATAAAATAACCAAGTTTCCCTTTTTATATATAAACGAAGTGTCATACTAAAATTGCTTTTCCAGTAAATTCTTCTTTTGTCTAACTTCATATTATCCTCTTACTCACCTGCAAGTAAATTCCCACTCTAAGTACTGAGTGCATTTCCTTTTAAAGACGGTCACAATGCACATAATGGGTGTAAGAGATGCTTGTATTAAAGCATGATTGAGCATCTAACAGTTTGCTCTGCTCTGTCTCCTGTGTGTCAGGGCCTGCTTTGAGGAGCTGCAGGATAATCACCTAGTCACCTGGTTGATTCTGGACTACACCTCTGATGTCCTCTACCTGGCTGACATGGCCTTCAGGACCAGGACAGGTGTGTGTGTGTGTGCATGTGTTTTATTTCCCTTTCATTTAATGTTTATGTCCGCTCATTCAAATTGATACATCACATGTCGCAGTTCTATTATTACGCATGATGTTTTTATTATTTCTTATAATATAATTTCTCAGGCTACCTGGAGCAAGGCCTGCTGGTCAAAGACGAGAAGCTGCTGCGGGAGCGTTACATCAGCAGCCTCCAGTTCAAGCTGGACGCCGTCTCCATGCTGCCCACCGATGTGTTTTACATCTTCCTGGGAATCAACTACCCCGAGATCCGTCTCAACAAACTCCTCCGAATCACGCGTATGATGGAGTTCTTCACCCGCACCGAGACCAAGACCAACTACACCAACCTCTTCCGCATCTCCATCCTGGTCATGTACATCATCATCATCATCCACTGGAACGCCTGCCTCTACTACTCCTTCTCTAAGGTGTTTGAGTTTCTCAGCTGCTGGAAGTATTTATTGTGATGTCGAAATCTGCTTATCATATGCATTTCTTAGACCTGTTTTGTCCTATACCCAGGACCACATTGGAAATAATACTTGTTTAACGCTTTCATTTATAATTCTCTAGGATTTCTTTGTACTTTTATGTTGTACATTTATTATACAAAAATCAGGTAATCAATTAATCAATTAATCCAGTCCATCGGCTTCGGCTCTGACCCCTGGGTCTACCCGGACCTGAATGACCCGGAAGAGCCAGAGTTCGGCGAACTGGGGAGGAAGTACTCCTTCAGCCTCTACTGGTCCACGCTGACGCTGACCACCATCGGCGAGACGCCGTCACCGGAGCTGGACTCAGAGTTCTTCTTCCATGTGCTAGACTTCCTGGTGGGTGTGCTTATCTTCGCCACCCTGGTGGGCAACATCAGCTCCATGATCTCCAACATCAGTGCCGCGCGGGTCGAGTTTCAGGCACGCATCGACAACATCAAGCAGTACATGCAGGTGTGTGTGTGGGGTTCGGAAAGGCTACTGACTGTCTGGAGCCATCAAAGTACTGAGGATTTGTTGATGCAAATGTTGGTGCGCTATTACCCTTCATAGAAATTATGTTAGCGCCCATTGTGGGGTTGGGGTTGGAGGGGCAAGCGGTGCGTCACAACAGTAGGTAGTTGTCTTACATATCATGAATACGAGTCAATTTCTCCCTATAACACCTCTACAGAAGTGGAAGGTGGACAAGGAACTGGAGCTGCGCGTCATCACGTGGTTCGACTACCTGTGGACCAACGACAAGGCTCAGGACGAAAGGGAGACGCTGCGCTACCTGCCCGACAAGCTCAGGGCCGAAATCGCCATTAACGTCCACCTAGATACTCTCAAGAAGGTCCGCATCTTCGCTGACTGCGAAGCGGGCCTTCTGATTGAGCTGGTGCTCAAGCTGCAGCCCCAGGTTTTCAGCCCCGGCGACTACATCTGTAAGAAGGGCGACATCGGCCGTGAGATGTATATTGTCAAAGAGGGCAAGCTGGCGGTGGTGGCTGACGATGGCGTCACGCAGTTCTGCGTGCTGGGAGATGGCAGCTACTTTGGGGAGATCAGTATCCTAGCGATAAAGGGTTCTAAGGCAGGGAACCGGAGGACAGCCAACATCCGCAGCATTGGCTACTCAGATCTCTTCTGCCTGTCCAAGGATGACCTGATGGAGTCGTTGACCGAGTACCCGGAAGCCAAGGGCATGCTGGAGGAGAAAGGTCGTCAAATCCTGCTGAAGGACGGCCTGCTGGAACTGGACCCTTCCAAAATTATCCCCGAAACCACAGAAATCGAGGAGAAGGTGGGATCTTTTAAAACTTGCTTTAAAATGCATTACCTTTACAGAACTGCCTTTATGTAGCGTTAGCTGTGTTCCTTGTTTTTAGTATTTTAATGCACAAACTGTAGGACTTTAAGATTGTTGTACAATGGAAAGTGCATTCTAAATGTGATGTTTTATTATAATTATTTTTATTTAAGGTGAACCGCATGTACAGCAACCTGGAGCTGATGCAGACCAAGCTGAAGAAGCTGCTGGGAGACTACAGCACCAGACAGAGGGCCTCGAGGGAACGCATCGCTGAGATAGAGCGGCTGACTGGAGAGGATGTGGCAGAGGAGGACCTAGATGAGGAGGAGAAGGAGATAAGGGAGGAGGAGAAAAAGGAAGGGGAGGCAGAAGAGAAAAAGGAGGAGAAGAAAGAGGAAGAGGAGAAGAGGTAGACAAGGAGGTTTTGTGAAGAAAAAACATTTTGACCCCAGATAAATATTTTTTTGCATATCCCAAAGTTAGTTTATTAAAATCTTCAAATATTTCATGACTTTTTCAATCAATGTTTTCTTAATAAATCTATATCATTGGTTAGTGTTTCTGTATCAAAATGGACTTTCAAATTTCAAGTATTTTGGGGTCATTTTGACCCCAGCCATAAACAGCTAATTCCACTTATATTAAATTGATTAATAGGACCTTTCTTGGAAACTAGGTTTATCCGGAGACATAATAACAAGTTATCAATACCACCAGAGGCTGGAGGGGGACCTGTATCAGTGATTTTGACCAGATAGACAGATCATCTGCAGAGATATAGCTCCCCATGTACTCACCTAAGAATGTACTTTTCTATACCACGTATCATATGACTGTGTACAAAACCAAAATTATCATATGGTATACGAAGTCTTCCAATGGTATACATACTTTTTCCCAACCTACACTGTGAATGTTTAAATTATTCAATATAGACAAGAAAAATACAACAATTTGTATGCTATTAGTTTAAGCACACTGTGTTTTTCTATTGTTGTGACTTTTATGACCAATTTATGCAAAAATCCAGGTAATTCCAAAGGGTTCACATACTTTTTCTTGCCAGTGTATATTATTGATAGAACTGCAATACAGAACTCGAATATGCTCTGAATCTACACAGAAAGCTGTATTGATGTGTATTCTCTGAAAACGAGTTATTCTAGGGCAAATCTAAAAAAGTGTTTATTTGAATCCAGGTTTCTTTGGAGACATAATATTAAGTTATACATATCCTCAGAGGGTGAAGTGGGATCTGTTGGAGTGATCTCGACTTGATAGACAGATCACCTGCACAGATGGAGCATCTTATGTACTCACCTATAGTTATAATTAGGTATGTTCAAAATTACCTTAGAAATATGCTTAGTTGCAGTCAATGGCCTAAATACTTGGTAGAACTGTAATATAATAACTATCTACTCTCTGAATGTGCGCATAGTGCTGCATTGGTGTGTATTCATAAAATAAATACCAGAATTCCTATTACCCTTCAATATTCTATATGTGCAACTTGTTGTGGTATTTTGGTTGCTATAACATTTGGTTTAAAGTGACTTTGAGGATTTGGGCATGCTTTTTGAAGCATCCTGCCATAGACCCTACTACTCCCATTGTTTCACTAGCAATAAAGAAAACTAAGATATATATTTGGTCATTGTCTTGAGGGATTAATCATTTTTTTACATTTTGGTGTACCGCTCCTTTAAATGGCAGTCGATTTTACCACATAAATATGACAAAATGTGTATTTACATCACAATTCTAAAAACTAAATGATGATACAATCAAATGATGGTAAATCTTTTTTTTTTGTATTTACGTGGATTGAGGTTTTTAGAAATGTTTGTAAATGAATTACAAATAAAAAACTGAAATGTCACATTTACATAAGTATTTAGACAATTTACTCAGTACTTTATTGAAGCACCTTTGGCAGCGATTACAGCATTGAGTCTTCTTGGGTATGACGCTAAAAGCTTGGCACACCTGTATTTGGGGAGTTTCTCCCATTCTTCTCTGAAGCGATGGTGCCAGGTTTCCTCCAGACGTGACACTTGGCATTCAGGCCAAAGAGTTCAATCTTGGTTTCATCAGACCAGAGAATCTTGTTTCTCATGATCTGAGAGTCTTTAGGTGCCTTTTGGCAAACTCCAAGTGGGCTGTCATGTGCCTTTTACTGAGGAGTGGCTTCCGTCTGGCTATCTACCATAAAGGCCTGATTGGTGGAGTGCTGCAGAGATGGTTGCCCTTCTGGAAGTTTCTCCCATCTCCACAGAGGAACTCTAGAGCTCTGTCAGAGTGACCAGATGTTTTAAGGTATCTGGGACCAACAGATGCATATCTGGCTAATACTTCATATGTCTTTTCTTTTGTGTCTAAATTATATTTTTGTTAACAAGAAAATACATTTAAACAAGGTTTCAACCCTATCTATCTCCATGGATTGGACGCCAGTGTCATTATCCTTCATTCTTTTCAGCTCAATGCTGCATTAGGAAGACCTGACCTGCTCCTATCTCTGTAAATAGTCAGTTGACGTATGCATTATGCAGACCTCCTTTTTAGTATTTTCCCTTTCAAGCTCAACATTATCATTCATATGATCCCAAATAAAAATAGTTCATATGGAGGCCACCTTTAGATTGAGTGTATGTGGTTCCTGGAAGACCCATATGCCTCCACTGAAAAGAGCAGGGTCATGTTCAGTAATGCACACGTAGCAAAACTTTTTAAGAACAAAAATGAAAATGAGCGTTTCTTGTTAAGTCCAGGTAGTCCCTCCCTATTTCAGTCCACTTTCTTCTGTTTGGTGCCTGATGAACACAACCCTGATGCTTGACTACCTCTTTAGTATAGGACCAACGCTATCATAGATACTGTATGTAGGCCTACAACTGGGCTATACAGCATACATGCCCACATACAGTACACACAAAATAGAAAGAGGTAATTAGCTGGCTCTGTTCTAGCCTATTTTTCAGCCCTTATTCTCATCAAGCTAAACTACTTTTTCTCAGCCCTATGATGCAAAGGACCCAAACCATTTATATAATTTTGTTTGTTGGTTAGTTAGCTAAAAAATGTTTTGTTCACATACTCCTGAGTGGCGCAGTGCATCGCAGTGCTAACTGTGCCACTAGAGATCCTGGTTCGAATCCAGGCTCTGTCGCAGCCGGGCCGCGACCGGGAGACTCATGGGCAGCGCACAATTGGCCCAGCGTTGTCCAGGGTAGGGGAGGGAATGGCCGGCAGGGATGTAGCTCAGTTGATAGAGCATGGCGTTTGCAACGCCAGGGTTGTGGGTTCGATTCCCACGGGTGGCCAGTATAAAAAAATATGTATTCACTAACTGTAAGTCGCTCTGGATAAGAGCGTCTGCTAAATGACTAAAATGTAAATGTAATACTCCTTGTGGAAAGGAACTGTAGCCTTTGTGTTGGTAATAGAGAAATGCCCCTGTAGACCAGCATCTATCTAACCCATGGTGAGTGAATCATGGCTTTTCTAGAGTGTGGATAGGATAAATGGTATATACAAGGTGATTTCCCAAAGGAGACCTAATCGCGTTCTCCTACAGTATGGATATGATTGGGTTTTGAGAGGGTGTGTTGGGTCTAGAGCAGTACCACAATATTGGCAATTTTCATTGAGGTAATACAGTATTTAACATCACATATCCAATATCCATTGAGGAATATCTGTGAGAAAACCATAGTTAACACACACCACTTCACAATATGGCCTTGGGTGTGTTATCTGTCTTACATGTATTGAATGAATATAACATGACCGTAGCATTTGGGAAGTGAACTTGTACTGAAAATCTGACCTTTGCAGTGGGGTGCAAGACCTGTAGTTTTAATGGTATCTCAAGACCAGATAAGCCTTGTTCACACTGCAGGCCTTAATGCTCAAAACAGTTTTGTTTTTCAAAAACGTTTTGGAATACTGACTGTCCAAACAGCAAGTTACAAGTGACCAAATCGGATTTGTGTGTGTTCAGACAGCAGTAATTTGCTGACATGGCTACGCTAGTTGTCATAGTAACAACGGGTTTGTGTGCAGTGGTGTAGGCTGATTGGTGGTGGTGCTCATGCTTCCTATCACACAGAAGTTATGTAGCAAGCTAAGGTGACAACAATGCCTGCCAATGTTTCCCAGTTGCTTTGTATGTTCAAAATCATAGTGTAAAAACACTTTTAAAGCCTCAAAGTATAAGATGATACAACTTTCAAAACAAGTCCTTTTGGGACAGCCACAGCAGTCAACTAGCTATCTAGGTAGCTGTTTAGCTTTCTAGCACATTCACTTATTTGTTTGTAAACAATTAACAAGCTAGTTTAGCTACCACATGTTCTTATCAAAACTGTCAACAGAGTAACTAGGAAGAAACAAGATATGCTAAAAACCACTTGAGGGCAAATAAATCAGATTTGACTGTTCAGACACAAGTCATGTGGCCAGGAATCAGATTTGTATGAAGGTGGTTTGAAATGTGGCTTGAAATATCGGATCCTATGTGCTGTTCAGACCATAGGAAAAATAACAGATTTTAATCAGATTATTGTATTGTCCCTGCTATACGCAAATACAGCATGGCTTCTTCCAAGGGACCTGGTCCTTTATGGACTACACATTGACCCTGAAGGCATGGGTTCAAACCCGACTGCACCACTGCAGCAAAGTAAGTGGATAATAGATCAGGAGGATTTAAGCAATTATCCTCCTAACTCCCCTCCACTTTGGCGATATCCATTTTGGGCAGTCAGTGCTTAACGAACAAGACAGAGAGGGAGAAAACTCTTCGCCTCATCAGAACCCCGAGTGACAGCCATGAAATCTCTGCCAATGCCGCTGTCACTTGCATTTACCAGAGCGTTTCAGAAAGGAGGGGAAGTTCCCGACGCGCGCTGCTCGGCATAAGCCCTTGCTCACAGGTCGTCATGGCGATAAACCTTCCACCCAGCTAGTCCCGGGCAGCGCAGATGCGCTGCTTTACTAAAGTGCTTGATGATTGGTTTTCCTCTTACAAATCATGTAGCTCATGGTTCAAATCATTACCATCAAACTGTTCCCCAGCAATTACTTTGGATACTGTTCAAAAAGGCAAAAAACATTGATCCCTCTTGTGTAATCATTAAATTCATGTGAGCGTCACTCCTGGTATGCTGAATGTTAGATTGTAATTATGGTAGGCTACTCAGTATTGCATTAGAAAACAGCTGATGCATTTTTTACGAATTCATTAAGTAATCAATTTATTGGTTCTGACCTGTTACGCCCTCTATAAACACTGTGATTATTATTTGACCCTGCTGGTCATCTATGAATGTTTGAACATCTTGAAGAGCAATCTAGCCTTAATGACCATGTACTCTTATAATCTCCACCCGGCACAGCCAGAAGAGGACTGGCCACCCCTCAGAGCCTGGTTCCTCTCTAGGTTTCTTCCTAGGTTTCAGCCTTTCTAGGGAGTTTTTCCTAACCACCGAGCTTCAACATCTGCATTGCTTGCTCTCTGGGGTTTCAGGCTCGGTTTCTGTATAAGCACTTTGTGACAACTGCTGATGTAAAAAGGGATTTATAAATACATTTTATTGACTGATTGATTGGTGGGGAGAGAGAAGGCGGGAAAAAGAGATGGAAGTAATGGAAAACATAATAGGCTTGACTTCAGACACAGAGATTATTATATTTTTTCTTGTGAAACAAACAAGGAATAAGACAAAAAAACAGAAAACTTGAGCGTGCATAACTATTCTCCCCCCCAAAGTCAATACTTTGTAGAGCCACATTTTGCAGCAATTACAGCTGCAAGTCTCTTGGAGCTTGGCACATTTTATAGCTCACCAACTTTCTTCTAATTTCTAATTGTCTTTTTGGTAACACTTTACTTGACAGCCAGCTTCATAACATGTTATGACACGTTCATAACACATATATTTAGCCCTGTTGAGACATATATTGCGTTATTTTATGGCTGGTTATGACACCTACATAAGAGTGTAAAAACTAACAAAACCTACCATGGTAGTTATTTTACGGCTGGTTATGACATATACATAAGAGTGTAAAAACTAACAAAACCTACCATGGTAGTTCTTTTACGGCTGGTTATGACACCTACATAAGAGTGTAAAAACTAACAAAACCTACCATGGTAGTTATTTTACGGCTGGTAATGACATCTACATAAGAGTGTCAAAACCCACAAAACCTACCACACAAGGCAAAACATTCCATTACACCATAGCCTACTTGTCAACAGTATGTTTATGGTATATACAATTTAATGAAATGTACCATATTAAATTATCATTGTAATTGCACACACATTGAAGGTATTCTGGATTAGTACCTCTTCTATTAGTGAGAAAGCCATTTGAATAAGTACGCTGGTAGAAGTACTTAGAAAAAAATATGTTCTTGTTCTTAGGCTAGGCTCCTTAATGTCACAACTCCTCAGAGAGAAAAGCAGGAGATTCAGGTATGAACAGGGAATAGTATTACTTTCATCGTAAATGTACCTCAAAGTCACGGTGTTGTTACTGTAATATACTATATTGTCTATAGGAACAGATAACATTCATTTAGTGGAGAAGCGCCATACTGTGTCTGGACTGGTGTACATGTTATGGAATTCTACAGTACAAATGCATTATCTGTTTTCAGAGGGAACAATTATGTTATTAAGTTAACTGCACCAGTTAATTGCAGTAATTGCATAGGCCCACAGGTTTTTGGGACACTAATGTGAAGTGTGATTGAAATCCACAGTACAAGAAGATTCTGCTCTTTCAAAACCAGATTCCAGAAACTTCACATGCACACACGCACACACATGCATGCACACACACTTTCCTCACCTGGCATAGTTGCACTACTCTTCTAAGGATTACTCTTGGATGAGTTTGTGTTCAGTATTCACATACCATCAAATGTTATTTTGGGTTTCGTTATCAGGCAATTAAACAGCAAAACCCCATTCATTCTGTAAATCATGAACAAATCTTCTGGCATCAACTATTCCTATGTCTAAACCTGGGTTCAAATAGTTCTTATTTTCTTTCAAACACTTTATCTGTGCTTTAATTGGTTTGGCCTCTTTTTGAAGGCCTCAGGGTCAACTTGAGGGTTAAACTAATGCATTCTGGGAAATTTAGTATTTTCCCCATATTGAACAAAATTGAAGCAATTCATGAAATATAATAACTTAGAATATTCACATGCAGGTTTTTTTTTCCTTGAACATTCATTTTAAGAGTTTGTCCTGCAAATCAATTGTTTCAACAATATTTTATGTGCATGTATATAACGACGTTTGATGTTTTATTTCCAAGATGTTTGTCTGTATAGACTACGCCTAATAAAGAATAGAAGAGGCATTTAAATTTCATTGAATTTCACTGAATTCAATTCTATTTCATTTAATTAAAAATTGAATTGCAATTCTGTATACTGTTTACTACTTCAATTCAAATTCAATTCAACACTATTTCGACCCCACATGTGAACTTGCAATTTCCCATGTGAAAGTTATATTTTCACATGTGAATGATTCTTACATTATTATTTATATCCAATGGCAGGTTGTGAACATGTTGAGAAATATGTCAGTCTTAGTTTTATTATCCTTATACAATAAATACGTAGGACAAATCATCAGAAATAGGGGTATTGGAAAGCAGTTGGCTACTGTAAAAACATAACACTGTGTGGTATTCCATTTCTGTCCCGTGCAACATTGTACAAGATCACCTTTTCTATGTGATGTGTCAACTGATAAACTATCGCTTGTCTCTGTTTGAAGTTAATCAGCTTACAGTGTAACGATGAAATTCAGAAATTGAGTGGAATACATTGTTAAATACAACCCAGGTGTTTCAGCAGTGCATTGTACACTACACAATAATTCCAACATCATCTGGTCTCCCATCCAGGGACCAACCCTGCTTAGCTTCAGAGGGAAGCCAGCAGTGGGATGCAGGGTGGAATGCACCCGGAATATACTGTATGGATGTTGTATTTACTGCCTAATCCATATATGATTTAGTTTTACCTTCCAAAATAAATGTCAAATTGATACATTTATGAGGTAAAAATATAGACATTTACAGTGTTCAGCAGTTATCAAACGATATATGTTAACTAGGCACTACATCATTTTGGTTCAGTAGTTATACATTTTGAGCAGTTTGATTAAGTGATAGCTAATTGCATTGTTAATATATCAAAAGTAAAGTAGATATTGCATTTTGAAAAGCAGATACTTAGGCTGTGTTTATACAGGCAGCCCAATGTTCATAATTTTTCTCACTAATTGGTCTTTTGACCAATCAGATTAGATATTTTGCCAATAATTGAACAAAATATCAGAATTGGGCTTCCTGTGTAAACACAGCCTTTGATTGAATATATATCCAAATTGAAAGAGTGATTTGGTGCAGTGAACAAGTGACTTTGTGAATTTGTTTGTTGTACTCAGTCAATTGAAAATGTGCTTATAGTTTTGAAACATGAGCCATTTTGATGCTCTGTTAAGATCTTTGTGCTTAGAGTGGTGAAAATGTACCACATACTTGTAAAAATTGCACCAAAGTGATTGAAAAAAACTGTAAGATGTCTAAACCTGGGTTCAAATAGTTTTGGTTATCTTTCAAACACTTTATCTGCATTTGGTTGAGCATGCCTCCTGCAATTTAACCAATTGAATCCTCCCAAAAGTGCAAAGCCCTCCCATCTGGCACTCCAGGCAGGCTCAATGAAACTCTCTCAAAGTATTTAAAAGAAAACAAATAATTGCTTGAACCCAGATCATATTCATCACGTGCACTCAAACCTTGTGAACCTAAATCAGTCCCCCCCCATCCGCTCTGTTGGACTTCTTGACGATGTTGGAATAATGCTGGGTAATTGACCCACAACCCAGCGGGTTTGACCGGTGGCATGCAACCAGGCAGACAGTGAGGGAAATGCATTCCTGTGATACACAAACATTTCAGTTTCTCTGAACCTTATTTAGCCTCCAGTATCTAAGCTGCAAAGTGGCCTTGGTTGTGTTGTGTTGAGAGCCAATCAAAGGCCAACTGGGAAGTACTGTAGACACTTGATAGACAGGTGGACTGTCAACTCAATTCATAGTTTGAGTTTTATGTGTTTCGGGGGCTGTGTATGCACTGAAATGTGTTTGATCTATGTGTTTTTAATTGAGCTGCCCTCTTGGCCAGGTCTCTCTCATAAAATAGGTATTCTGACCTCAATGTGACTTAGTATGCATGCCTATGCAGACCTGTATATACAAGGGGAGACTCTCAATTGCATTTCCTTGTTTCCATGCGTCCTCTCTCCTCATCTCCTCAAAACCCATTGGATAAGAAGGTCAAAGGTTCCTCCTGTTTGACCTTTTCATCCAAAGGGTTTTGAACAAGAGGCAAGGAGAGAGGACGCAAGGAATGCTATGGTGGATATTGGAACAGAGCCACAACAGTTAACATCCTTCGTAGCAAATTTGGGTGGTAGCCCCGGCCGGGAAATGATCCCAGGTCCAGCGACCGACAGTCAACCCAACACCTTGGCCCAGGGAAATCATTTTTCAAACACCGAAACCCACTTTTTCCAGCATTAGAGCCATAATCATTATGCTGAATCCTATGTCAGAAATATGTTTATTTTTCTGCATATATAAGCATACCTCTTGAGCGTACCTATCTAAGACTACCTATTTAAGCATACCTCTTAAACAGATGCTCTTATCCAGAGTGACTTACAGTAGTGAGTGCATACATTTTCTAAAGTCTACCAGCAGGTATGCCAGCTAAGATAGTTAGACAAGCTAGCTACAGTACTCTAACTTGATTGATAGCCTGAAATTACTTTTTGGTAGCTACTTATGAGGTTGGGAGATTGGGACCCTATCTGGGCTAGCTACAGCCAACTTCATAAAATTGCTAGGTGGATAGTCATATTATGCTAGCAGTATTGCAGAGAAACAACAATAACAAAGAATTACAATTACTCTGTGAAGCATTTATTTGGGCTGCAATTTCTGAGGCTGGTAACTCTGAACTTATCCTCTACAGCAGAGGTAACTCTGGGTCTTCCATTCCTGTGGCGGTCCTCATGAGAGCCAGTTTCATCATAGTGCTTGATGGTTTTTGCGACTACACTTGAAGAAACTTTCAAAGTTCTTGAAATGTTCCATATTGACTGACCTTCATGTCTTAAAGTAATGATGGACTGTTGTTTCTCTTTGCTTATTTGAGCTGTTCTTGCCATATTATGGACTTGGTCTTTTACCAAATAGGGCTATCTTCTGTATACCCCCCTACCTTGTCACAACACAACTGATTGGCTCAAACACATTAAGAAGGAAAGAAATTCCACAAATTAATTTTTAAGAAGGCACACCTGTTAATTGAAATGCATTCCAGGTGACTACCTCATGAAGCTGGTTGAGAAAATGCCAAGAGTGTGCAAAGCTGTCATCAAGGCAAAGGGTCTCTATTTGAAGACTATCAAATATAAAATATATTTTGATTTGTTTAACACTATTTTGGTTACTACATGATTCCATATGTGTTATTTCATAGTTTTGATGTCTTCACTATTATTCTACAATGTAAAAAATAGTAAAAATAAAGAAAAGCCCTTGAATGAGTAGGCGTATCAAAACTTTTGACTGGTAGGGTATATATCAATCAATTCAATCCATTTTATTTTATATAGCCCTTCTTACATCAGCTAATATCTCGAAGTGCTGTACAGAAACCCAGCCTAAAACCCCAAACAGCTAGTAATGCAGGTGTAGAAGCACGGTGGCTAGGAAAAACTCCCTAGAAAGGCGAAAACCTAGGAAGAAACCTAGAGAGGAACCAGGCTATGAGGGGTGGCCAGTCCTCTTCTGGCTGTGCCGGGTGGAGATTATAACAGAACCATGCCAAGATGTTCAAAAATGTTCATAAGTGACAAGCATGGTCAAATAATAATCAGGAATAAATCTCAGTTGGCTTTTCATAGCCGATCATTAAGAGTTGAAAACAGCAGGTCTGGGACAGGTAGGGGTTCCATAACCGCAGGCAGAACAGTTTAAACTGGAATAGCAGCAAGGCCAGGCGGACTGGGGACAGCAAGGAGTCACCACGGCCGGTAGTCCCGACGTATGGTCCTAGGGCTCAGGTCTCTCAGTTGGCTTTTCATAGCCGATCATTAAGAGTTGAAAACAGCAGGTCTGGGACAGGTAGGGGTTTCGTAGCCGCAGGCAGAACAGTTGAAACTGGAATAGCAGCAAGGCCAGGCGGACTGGGGACAGCAAGGTGTCATCATGCCCGGTAGTCCTGACGTATGGTCCTAGGGCTCAGGTTCTCAGAGAGAAAGAGAGAACGAGAGAATTAGAGAGAGCATACTTAAATTCACACAGGACACTGGATAAGACAGGAGAAGTACTCCAGGTATAACCAACTAACCCCAGCCCCCCGACACATAAACTACTGCAGCATAAATACTGGAGGCTGAGACAGGAGCGGTCCGGAGACACTGTGGCCCCATCCGAAGAAACCCCCGGACAGGGCCAAACAGGAAGGATATAACCCCACCCACTCCGCCAAAGCACAGCCCCCGCACCACTAGAGGGATATCCCCAACCACCAACTTACAATCCTGAGACAAGGCCGAGTATAGCCCACAGAGGTCTCCACCACAGCACAAACCAAGGGGGGGGCGCCAACCCAGATATACATATCTACCTCAATTACCTCGTACCCTGGCACATCGACTCAGTACTGGTACAGCACCTCGTGTGTAGCTCAGTTGGTAGAGCATGGCGCTTGCAACGCCAGGGTTGTGGGTTCGATTCCCACGGGGGGCCAGTATGAAAATGTATGCACTCACTAACTGTAAGTCGCTCTGGATAAGAGCGTCTAGTAAAATGTACATTGGCAAGTTATCGTTACTCGTGTATTTATTATTTCTCTCTGCACTGTTAGTCTGCACCTGTTTTTTACAAAGCATGTGACAAATAACATTTTATTTAATTAGAAACCATGTATTTTTTTAAACACTTCACATGTGATGATATTTCACACGACGTTTCACATGTGGATTTTCATATATGAAATCAGGTGAACTAAGTGTTTTTGGAACACTTCACATGTGATGATATTTCACATGAAGTTTCACATGTGGATTTTCATATGTGATCATATAACCTTTCACATGTGGATTCAAATGTTCAATATATTTCACAGGTGATGCCCTGCAAACAAAAATGAGTCGTTGGGATACACACACAAACAGTGCTTTTAACATACAGTGTTTTCAACTTACATACTGTATTTGACACATTTTGACAATCATGATTACATTGTGTATGTTTATTTATACAATCATTATCATTCAGCATGTCCTCACCTGGGATTGGAACTCACAATCTCTTGGTTCACGGCATAATGATCTTCTTGCTACTCCACCATGTCTGTGCCAATGATTGATTTCACCTGGATTCCTACACTTTGGACGTAAGTAAAGTAAATCTCATCTTTGTTCAAATACACTCAAGAAAAACTATTATATTTATCATGGTGATTCAGGACTCATATTAAAACAGAATAATATACCCCACCAGTATTAGACAACTATGCAGAAACCCCCTCAAATTTCTGAAATAAGTAAATGAAATCAATGATGAGAGAATAATCAGTCCAGAGATGTATTATATATCATTAATGTGTGGAGGAATGCTTCAGACTTTGCGGCGAAGCAGAAAAATCAGCATTTTCCAAATCCAGAGGTCGTGAGTTTGAATCCCAAGTAGGGTCAAATTTGAAAAATCATGTCAAATGTAATTAGTAGGGTATTGCAAAATTTTAGCTGAACAGCGTACCACTTACTTTAAACACCCCATATAATTTAATTCCGTTACAAAAAAACATGACATTTGCAGTTTCACATGTGAAAATCTAATTTTCTCAATTTGGAGTGTGTGGCAGGTTGTGGCTAGAAGCAATGAATAATGTATTAGAATGGCAGCGGTGCATTTTGAACCCACAACCCAACCCCTCCCTGTTTTTCAAACTGGTTGTTCAGAACAGTACCGTTTCCGTTTAATTGAACGTTGCATTACGCTATTTTGTACTGAACGCAGCCTTGGTGACTTTTCTAATCCCAAATTAATTAAATAAAATGATAGTGACACCATTCAAATAAAAATGTCATTCCCAAAAATGAGCCTAACAACATAATGGTCCATATTATCAGGCTCGTGTGTTATTTAGCAATAAGCATTATCACCTGTAGCCCAACTAATGGAGCATAGTGGCTATAAATAAATAGGCTGGAGCATGGGGTTGCCCATCTGTATTTGTGCTAATCATTAGCTAGACCAGTGCTTCCCCATGCTCCTTTTTATCATACGGGAGCATCCTAGGGGAACGCTCCCCCATGCCCCCTCACCTCCCTCAATTGAATGAACTGCTACAATTGTTAAACAAAAATATGATTTAAGAATACCTTTTCAAGAAACAATACATACAAACACTGGTACCTGGTTTCCCTTACGTATTGAAATCAATAAGAAAAGATTCATGAAGGAGAAATGAACCAGCTTACTGCTGTGCAATGTCACATGCATCTCTATGAAAAAAGAATAATTGAGTAGTACTGTGTAGTGTAAAGCCACAGAAAGCCAGTGGGAAATTAATTTCCAATCTATAAAATTCATCATGGTATATTATTGAGGGGATCAAATTGAGGGGATCATGACCCACCTGTCCCCCCGCAAGTTACATGTAAGTTATTGATTAAATGAACCGCTAGGTGGTTGTGTAACCATTAGAGGTGTGAAGTAACTAATTACAACTACTAGATTTTTATTTTTTATCCTATGCTACAGACGGCTATATCGGTCCGCTATTACAGAACTAGTAAAAGCCCAGTGCACTACTTTTGTAAAAAAAAATATATATATATATATATATATATATTTTTATATTTTTTACAATTATTAATACTTTTTTTATTCTGATTTTTCAGAGGGTACTGCAGCACCCTACTTCCCGTGGCTATGCTAGTGGAATGGGAAGCAGTTGGACATAACATACAACATATTAATATGATTGAACTATTGAACTATATGTATCTTTAGATACTCTCGTGCCAGAAGAGCACATAATTTACAGTGCCGTGAAAAAGTATTTGCCCCTTTCTGATTTTCTCTATTTTTGAATATGTTTATACGGAATGTTATCTGATCTTTAACCAAAACCTAATAATAGATAAAGGGAACCTGAGTTTACAAATAACAAAAAAAATGGATACTTATTTTATTTATTTCATTAACAAAGTTATGCAACACCCAATTCCCCTGTGTGAAAAAGTAATTGCCCCCTTACACTCAATAACTGGTTGTGCCACCTTTAGCTGCAATGACTGCAACCAAATGCTTCCTGTAGTTGTTGATCAGTCTCTCACATTACTGTGGAGGAATTTTGGCCACTCTTGAATTCAGAACTGCTTTAACTCAAATCAAATCAAATCTAATTTTATTGGTCACATACACATATTTAGCAGATGTTATTGCGGGTGTAGCGAAATGCTTGTGTTCCTAGCTTCAACAGTGCAGTAGTATCTAACAATTCAAAACAATACACACAAATCTAAAAGTAAAAGAATGGAATTAAGAAATATACAAATATTAGGATGAGCAATGTCGGAGTGGCATTGACTAAAATACAGTAGAATAGAATACAGTATATACATTTGAAATGAGTAAAGCAGTATGTAAACATTATTAAAGTGACCAGTGATTCCATGTCTATGTATATGGGGCAGCAGCCTCTAAGGTGCAGGGTTGAGTAACCGGGTGGTAGCCGGCTAGTGATGGCTATTTAACAGTCTGATGGCCTTGAGATAGAAGCTGTTTTTCAGTCTCTCGGTCCCAGCTTTGATGCACCTGTACTGACCTCGCCTTCTGGATGGTAGCGGGGTGAACAGGCCGTGGCTCGGGTGGTTGATGTCCTTGATGATCTTTTTGGTCTTCCTGTGACATCGGGTGCTGTAGGTGTCCTGGAGGGCAGGCAGTGTGCCGTACCAGGTGGTGATACAGCCCGACAGGATGCTCTCAATTGTGCATCTGTAAAAGTTTGTGAGGGTCTTATGGGCTGTTGCACCTTCTTCACCACACTGTCTGTGTGGGTGGACCATTTCAGATTGTCAGTGATGTGTACGCCGAGGAACTTGAAGCTTTTCACCTTCTCCACTGCGGTCCCGTCGATGCGGATAGAGGCATGCTCCCTCTGCTGATTCCTGCAGTCCACAATAATCAGCTCCTTCATTTTGTTGACGTTGAGGGCGAGGTTATTTTCCTGGCACCACTCCGCCAGGGCCCTCACCTCCTCCCTGTAGGCTGTCTCGACATTGTTGGTAATCAGGCCTACTACTGTTGTGTCGTCTGCAAACTTGATGACTGAGTTGGAGGCATGCGTGGCCACGCAGTCATGGGTGAACAGGGAGTACAGGACGGGGCTGAGCACGCACCCTTGTGGGGCCCCTGTGTTGAGGATCAGCGAAGTGGAGGTGTTGTTTCCTACCTTCACCACCTGGGGGCAGCCCTTCAGGAAGTCCAGGACCCAGTTGCACAGGGCTGGGTTCAGACCCAGGGCCTCGAGCTTAATGATGAGCTTGGAGGGTACTATGGTGTTGAAGGCTGAGCTGTAGTCAATGAACAGCATTCTTACATATGTATTCCTCTTGTCCAGATGGGATAGGGCAGTGTGATGGTGATTGCATCGTCTGTGGATCTATAGGAGCGGTATGCAAATTGAAGTGGGTCTAGGGAGTCAGGTAAGGTGGAGGTGATATGATCCTTAACTAGCCTCTCAAAGCACTTCATGATGACAGAAGTGAATGCTACAGGGCGATAGTCATTTAGTTCAGTTACCTTTGCTTTCTTGGGTACAGGAACAATGGTGGACATCTTGAAGCAAGTGGGGACAGCAGACTCTGATAGGGAGAGATGTAATATGTCCGTAAACACTCAGCGACATGAACTGCTCGTTTCAAGTCCTGTCACAACATCTCAATTGGGATTAGGTCTGGTCTTTGAATTAGCCATTACAAAACTTCAAATGTGTTGCTTTTTAACAATTTTCATGTAGACTTGATTGTGTGTTTTGGATCATTGTCTTGCTGCATGACCCAGCTGCGCTTCAGCTCACAGACGGATGGCCTGAAATTCTCCTGTAGAATTCTCTGATGAAGAGCAGAATTCATGGTTCCTTCTATTAAGGCAAGTCGTCCAGGTCCTGAGGTAGCAAAGCATCCCCAAACCATCATGCTTGATCGTTGGTATGAGGTTCTTACAGTGGAATGCAGTGTTTGGTTTTCGCCAGACATAATGGGACACATCTCATCCAAAATGTTTACTGAAGTTTGACAAAAAGCACCTGGATGATCATCAAGACTCTTGGAAGAATGTTCTATGGACAGATGAGTCAAAAGTATAACTTTTTGGACGACATGGGTCCCATTATGCCTGGTGAAAACCAAACACTGCATTCCACAGTAAGAACCTTATACCAACGGTCAAACATGGTGGTGGTAGTGATAGTTTGGGGATGTTTATCTCGCGTCCTCTGTCTTGTAATCACGTGACTGCCCGCTTCACAATGTCTTAGCCACTAGCCAGCTGTGCCACCAAAAAGCTAGGAATTCCATAGCACAGGAGGAGACATTTCAAGCTGGGGAGTGAGGTTACGAATCCTGACTCCTAAAGATTCTCTGTTCCAATGGTAAAAAATTATTGGTAGCACTTTACCAGATAGCCTACGTGAGACTTAGTGAGCCCATAATATTCAAACCTACCCGGAATTCAAAACGTATAATCACAGTCTTGGTTATCATATTCATAATCATCTCCCCTCTTTTTTCCATTATTTAAATCATTCTAATCATACACTTTTCAAACAATTATGACAACCTGAACCAAACTGTGCTGGCTTGGGTAATTTCTTTTCACAGTATACTTTTGTTGTATCCCTGTGTTTTGTCTGTTATACTGTATGTCACACAGGAAGACAAGCTGCGGCATATAACCCAATCCTAATTAAATCAGCTAATTGAAGCACCTGTTGCTCATCTGTTGTGCACTAGTTGTCTATATCAAATGTGCTGTTTTACCAAACTACTATTGAACCTACACACTGAAGAAGACTTGTTAGCCGAAACATCTGTGTATGCTATCCCCCTGCAGTAAAAAAGTATTTTACAAATCGAAAAGGAACAAAGAGCTTTGTAAATCTGTACTCGCTGGTTTTACTAACCCTTCGGAAGATTATGATGGTTTACTTTTGATTAAAGGCTACATTATCTTTTTCAGCACGGTTACCGCAACTATGGTGGATGCATAACCAGGCCAGGTCATAGGCCAATTATTACCTTAGTATTACAGTACAAACTGTATCTTCTTTATGTGATCAGTCTATGTGATGGAAAGAGCATCTTAATGTTTTGTACACACAGTGTATATGCAAATTATATTCAGTTCCAGCTGTCACTGTGGTGTCATCACATATTACATTTGTTTTAGGCCTATTTGATGACTTTATTATTTCATTCCAAGAGCTGCTGCCTATGCTGTCTGACAAAAATCTCCTATTTTAGTAGTTCTTTAAAGTAAATAAGGCATACTTTTATGACTGCTGAATACCAACTATCAATCTTAGATTATGTATTTTCAGGCAGAGATACCTCACGAAGTAACTATTCTATCCCTCTCGATCTAGCATTCTTCGGCTTCTTCTCTCCGTCTCAGACTGGACAAGTAGGGGTGCAATGGGTTATGGTCATTGTAATTAATTACCATGTTTTCTGCGTTACTCTATGTAGAATATTGGCCTGTTAGAAACTACAACTCCCTACTACATCGCACAGTTCGGGCTTGATCTGATTGATCTCTAGAGAAACTGTGCATTGCGGTCACAGAAAAAAAACGAGCGACATGGAATTCAAATAATAGAACTGACATCGGTTCATTAGTTGTTTAAAAACCTAAAAATAACCAACATTTCAGGTAATTGCTCAGCACTACATTTTTGTGCACTCTTTTTGTTGTTGTTGTGATTAATCGCATGGTCTGAAAGCATTCAAAATACACTGAAAACGTCTAAAATACATAATCTATACAGCAAAAAACAACAATGCAATGTCAAAACAAATTGACATTGAGGTTAAAGAAAGTGTGCTTTATCAATTTACCAGATTTCGCTAACCCTTACTTCAAACAAAGTCAAGATGTCAATATTATTGTAATGTTTTCATATACAATTTTTTAAAATTACGCTCATTTCGAGCTAATTCTGAATTTGCGATTAATTGTGATTAATTACAGCAAATCCTGCGATTAACTGAATTTAAATATACATTGGAAGAGAAACCCATTGTTGGCCCCCTTGGTCTAATGGTCAAGACATTGACTTCTCCAGTGGGAGACCTGGGCGCTAATCCCGCCATTTACAAAAGTGCACATAGAATATCACATTTGAAATGTTGGGAAAGCACCTCTGAGTCATGTGAAACTTCACAGGTCTCTGAAAACCATGTCTTTTTTTTCACATGTGAAATTTTTCATGTGATTTGTTAATGTGAAAAATAAATGTGAAAAATGTACATGTGAAAGTCCATGTGAAACTTCACGTGTCCGAAACTCGTGTCTGATTGGTGACATTTTTCACGTGATTTATTCAAACATGTGTCTTCAAAACAACATGTATTTTTTTTCACGTGATTTTTTTGTTGACGTTTTTTTTGTAAGGGTTGGGCTGCATCAACCTAACAGGAGATGCATGCAATGGTGTAAACATTTAAGGTATATGACTAACAGGCTACTGTTTTCACTTTGATTTGAACTTTTAAACATCAATATCTATGCAAAGTAAATATTTGCAGAAATATCAGTAGCAAATCAAAGCTATAATTGTTTGACAGAATTAATAAAATATGGTAAGAAGATAAAACATGAAAAATACGGATATGCTGTCTGATATTTGAATGGATGCGGAGTGATTGCAGAGTGATTCCCAAATACTCAAACATCATCTTGTCACTCGGGATTGTGTTTTTTGCTTCACTGAGCGTAGGCAGACGCCTGATCCGACCTATTTGTCACTCACCGAGTTTAAAAGCAGCAGTGCCAGAATCAATCGAGCTTTCTAGCCTATTTGTGCCAGCTGCTACTGGTGGTACGTCATTATGTGCGCGCACAATTTATACTGTAGATGCTTGGGACAATCGCGCTCACATTCAACAGGAGGCAAGTGATGGATGTGGTTGGAAACTTCTACTTCGCATCTTGCCATCTTCACCGAAGTAGAGGCATGCACTCAAAGCTAAAATTCTAAATGGGATGCCCTCAGGCGACTGCGGTGGAGTAGAAGCTGACAAGTCGTTTTATTCAAAGTTGAGAGGATTTTTACTGGTGTATTGCGGAGAGGAGAGGTGCGTTCCGCGCAGTGGTGCAGATATCTACTCTGTTTCTCTAAACATTTCAAAGACACAGACTGAAATAACAACTTGTTCCACAGTAGGAAGTGAACAATATAGTCAGAATGGCAGCTGTGGCACTCAATGGATCGAACATAACTACGGGGAACTTTACGAATCAGTTTGTTCAGCCGCCATGGCGCATTGCACTGTGGTCGGTCGCCTACAGCTCCGTTTTGGCGGTGGCTGTGTTCGGAAACCTCATTGTCATATGGATAATTCTCGCCCACAAACGAATGCGGACAGTCACCAACTATTTCCTTTTGAACTTGGCATTTTCGGACGCATCCATGGCTGCCTTCAATACTTTAATTAATTTCATATACGCTGCCCACGGAGACTGGTACTTCGGAGAGGCTTATTGCAGGTTTCACAACTTTTTTCCCGTCACCTCCGTGTTCGCAAGCATCTATTCGATGACTGCAATTGCCGTTGATAGGTAGGCAACTGATGCTGATCATGCTTACTTTTTAAATCAATAATGGTATTTATTTATTATTAATTATTATGATTATTATTCAGCACTTGTCATGATTCTTTACATGCATTTTCCACCTGTAAAAAAACCCCATAGGATTCACTCTATCTACATGGTGATGCTGATGAGGTTGTAGGGGATTGGTATTCTATCCAGGCAGTAGGTTGTGTGTGTGTGCATACCTGCGTGTGTAGGATGACAGTGTGTTGTGTGAGTGCATGCCTGCGCGTGTGTGTAGGGTATATATTGGGTGTAAGCGTGTGTCTGTGCATGCATACATGCGTGAATGTTAATTTGTGTGTGTGTGCATGCCTGCATGTATCTATGCTGGGGAGGGCAGTATATTGCGTGTGTAATCATGAGTTTGCGTGTGTGCGCATGCGTGTGCCTGTTTGTGTGTCTGTTTGTGAATGCCTGCATACATGCATGTGCACACATTTATGCCTTTATGTGTGTGTGGAGTGGATGAGTGTCAGTGGAGGGGTTCAAAGCAGCACCAACCACAGAAGATAAAGAAAATATTAAAAAGATGAGTAACCGTGAAATTAGCAATGTTTTTCATCTTATTCATGGCAGTCATATCAAGAGACATGGAATATCCAGACTACTGATGTCAATCCAGACCACCAGAGCACAGCTATATTACAGGTTCTATGCTGTGAATGTCCTTGTGATTCAAACTGTACATCTAGATGGAGCTGGTGTCAGACTTCTGTAGCATGTTCTGGCATATCAGTAACTGCAGGTTTGTCATCATTATGGCCCTGCTACACTATAGCCATACGGCATCTGGCATTGTCGTCAGTCATCAGCCATTGAGGGAACACTTCTTTGAAATCAATGAAAGCTGCTATACTGTCCATCTTGTGCTCACGTTGCATCACGTCCAATGGCAGCGTCCAAGCTCAAGAATCTCTGAGGTTCAGTTCTCGATGGATGACGCACGTGTTAATTCTATCTTGTGAATTTAAATAATTATAAATAAAGTTGATTTTGGTTGCATATGGCCTCCACTAGACACCATTGGTTATTTTACTAAGATTTATGAAACCAAGAAGATGCTAGTGAGAAGAAACTCTAGCTAGGTAGCTACATTGATTATTTTCACATTGAATACAAAAGCAATTTGTGTAATTAGAGGATCATTTAGTACAACCACTAGCAACAATTTAATGAGTACTTGCGAAAAACTGGACTAAAGCTATTGTACTTACGCATAATCGATTAATATGGTACAGTAGGGAAAAATACAATAAGGACCCTTTTCCCCTCTGCTCCTCCACTCTCAAAACAACACGCTCTGTGTAGCAGGTAGAATGTCACATTGACACTACGCTGATGACCTGCTTGCATGTGGGGTGGCAGAGTGTCACAAGAATTTCTATCTCAATGTTTCAAACTGAACTCTTATATTACTCATCTGTATCCCAGAGGTTGTAAATCTCTAATAAACAGACAGTCTCCCAGTTTACAATTATCAGGTCTTTATTCAGAGAGCGCTCTGCCCCAAAATGGGTGCACAGTCTTTTTATACTCACTCACACACACACACACACACAAGTTCTTATCATAGGCTACTCCTTGCTCAGGCAGGCTGCATTTTTTCACTATTCCCATACATAGTTATCGCGTTCTCACAATATTCTGCAAGCCTCTCACTCCCCCTCTCTGTGTGGGGACATCTGTTTTTGAAACCAGTCTCCTGTTATTGGTTTCAAAGTTTGCACTTCTGCTTGCCTAACTACAAGACACAAATACTTTGTTGTTGGGCAAATATGCATCTTATATAAGCATATGATTAACTCTCTAAGCTCTAGTCTTCTAATAGTCATACATTATTAGTTTAACTGAGGGTGTGACTTTTTAGTCATATCTTACTCACACATTTCTTTAGCACAGAGTATTATGTGTGTGTGGGTGTCTGCGTGCGCATGCTAGGAAATGCTTGCATCTGTGTAGTGGGTGGCAGTGTAGTGTGTGTGTGTGCGCACATGCTCATGAGTGCGTGCGTGTGTTTGTGTGTGTAGGTATACACTCATATGACCAAAAAGGAAGAACACATTTTTGAACACAGAAACACCAGTATCCACTCTTCGCTGGGCTTTACTTATACTCAAGGAAACCAAAACCTACATTTGGAAAACGCCCCGCCAAGACAGCTTGGAAATAGCTAATTACAGTCGTTTGACAAATTGGCGCAAGCCAGCAATATTATTGCTAATTTTCAGACGCTAATAACTTATTAATGGCGTCTTCAGGGGGTGTCACTGGGGAAGCCTACACACATCCATTCCTGTGATGGAGGTACCTATGAGGGTTGTGTTATTGTGCTTCCACTTCACATCAGTTGACCATGCAGAGAAACACTGCCCCTTAGGTAAATGGGTAGTTAAATATTTATAGTATGTTTGGATCTGTGCTGTCTTGCCAACTCCTATGGTCATTGTTATACCTTGTCATGCAAAACATGGCTTGATTATGCTCATAGGAGCTGGCTATAGCGCAAACGGATCTGGTGTTAAGTATGAAGTGCATTGATATACAGTGTATGCACCGAGTCTCCCGAGTTGCGCAGTGGTCTAAGGCTGTGCCACTAGAGATCCTGGTTCGAATCCAGGCTCTGTCGTAGCCGGCCGCGACCGGGAGACCCATGGGGCGGCGCACCATTGGCCCAGCGTCGTCCAGGGTAGGGGAGGGAATGGCCGGCAGGGATGTAGCTCAGTTGGTAGAGCATGGCGTTTGCAACGCCAGGGTTGTGGGTTCGATTCCCACGGGGGGCCAGTATGAAAAATTAAAAAAATAATGTATGCACTCACTAACTGTAAGTCGCTCTGGATAAGAGTGTCTGCTAAATGACTAAAATGTAATGTAAAATGTATACACAGAGAGTAATCTCGTCTCTCCTCTTATTTCTATAAGAAATTGATTGGTTGGTTGATTGGTTGCAGTGAATTTAAATTATTCCCTCATTTGACAGCAGATTGATTGGAATTGGCATTTTAACTGAATAGTATTCAGTCAATGGGGTGTCAGTCAAACACTATGAGTTGCTGTTCTACTGCTGACACCATTCTCCGATGGTCTGCTAAAGAGATGAGACAGACAAGACAGGACTTGTTGTTTTGACCTCAAAGTGAATTGTTTCCCGACACCACAGGCCTAAAGCGTTGTTTATACCCTAGCCAAAGCCAGATGCCAGGCTTTGCTTATAAAAATAACACACACACACGCTTGCACTGACTACACACACATACGCACAGGCACACACACACACACCCACACGCACTTCCATCAAAGGCATGCACACACACGCACCCTTGCATCAAACACAAGTGGCTTGGCTTAATGAGATTATCATATCAAATGGGACCCGGGCTGATTTGATATTGATCAATATCCCCATGTTACATCATATTCTGTAGAGCTATGGTGTGATAATGGAGGAGAAGTAGTGAGTGTGAGGCACTGGTATCTCCTGCAGCTCTGCGACAACACAAAAGGAGCACCCTTTAGGCTCTGCTCTCCATAATGACCTTCCTACAGCCGAGACAGACGAATTCCATATTTTAAAGTGTCCCTTCGATTTCATCCCCCAAGGCCAGAGATAAAGAGAACAAGAGGACAAGAGAACATAGACTTGACCCAGATTGAAACACATAACCTCCAGTCCTACTTGTTGCATGGCTGAACTGATGCGCAGCGTAATCCAGACAGTCTGTCGCCTTGGAAATGTCACAGGGTTGCAATGTGGTGGCCAACCGTAAATGTGCCCCCCTTCCACCCCTCCATCCCTATTTCCTGTGGAAGTAAAACACATTTCCTGTGTGAACAACACTTCAGGAAAGACTCCTACACACACACCTTTGATAAAAACGGCAAGACATCCTTCCACACACACACACGTTTGGCGGGAAGAGTGTGACAAGAGGTGCCAGTCTTGTCAGCGAGTGTATTGTTTTGAGATGGGACTGATTAGATGTACCATTGTTGGTAGTTGACACTCTTCAAGCAAGTCCCTCACTTCATTATTCTTCGTTATTCTTAGATGGTAATGTTAGGCGCAGTACCACATAACTGATGTTACCGGCTGAGACTATGCAAGTTACAACTCTGAGAATTGTTAAAGATCCAATGCAGACATTTTTATCTCAATATCAAATAATTTTTGGGTAACAATTATTTTCAATTAAAATGGTCAAAAAGAAACAAGAATAGCTTCCTAGCAAAGACCAATTTCTCAAGCAAGTTAGCTTTTATTGGCAGATAGCTGGTGTCACCAGGCAGACCAAAACTCCATCCCACCAAACCAGGCTGATTTCAGGCGGTCTTTTCAAACAGCTCTTACACTTAAAGGTAATTATCATAATTTTCACAATTTCACAGTATTATTCCAACCTCATAGTGTGGAAATATATATCAAACACAGGAAAATCACGTTTTTGACTGCACTGGGCCTTTAATGAATGGAATGCTCAAATTCGTTCATTGCTAATGCGAAGGGAGAGTAACACATTTTGGAAGACTGATGTGTAGGCTAATGCAGTATTTTCACCCTCTACCCTTCCCATGCATTACTTCTACCCTTTACCCCTTTTATGCCTAAAGAAATGACGAAATGTCTCATTGCAAGTATCTATTTTGGTCTTGTCTTGCTTTGTGGTACTTTTTACCTCACCTAAGAAAAGGACCTCAGGAAAACACCATAATGAGATTTCTGTGATGAAATACAATGAAGCCCTGAAAGAGCAGCCCCCTGTGTGGTTTGGCTCTTTTAATCAACCTGTAGCACTGCACACACACACACACACACACACACACACACACACACACACACTTCATTCACCTGTACTGCTACTGAAGCCCAAGTGCCACTCAGACTAAATGCCAAGTGATTACAGATGAGTTGAGGGACTGCACGGACTGCTCTCTGGCGACGGCTCTTTGGGGGATTTCCGACCGCCATTGAGATGGCAGCCAAGGCTCTGAAAGTTATCAGAGTCCGGAGGGGAACTTGTCTGTTAGCGAGGCGCTTCATTCAAGGAAAGGAGACGCTAATTATCATTAGCATCAACAAGCCGTGGCTCTCAGTAATGGACAGTCATAAAGTGAGACAAACCAGAGGACATAGCAGCATAATAAAGTGTGTCCCCAGGCTTACAGCGTGTTCAGAGTAATCTCCTACTAATTTGGACGATCCATTGTTTCAGCTTTGTCCGTGGCTTTGTCCAAAAAGCCTCTTGTTTGATATGAATGAATCCATGTTATAATAGAAACCGCCAGACCACAAGTGGATTTCTGAACGTCTTTGTGTTTTGGAAACACAGGAGACAAAGACAGGAGCAAGGTTGCAGTCAATTCCTTCTCAATTCAGTACAGGAATATACTTAAATAATTCAAATCAAATGTAAAAAAATTAAAATAACATTCACACATTCATTTATGTAATTTGCCACTACAAAAACTAAATTCATGAATGGGACTTCCAATTTATTCCTTGACTCCACACACCCTGAAAGAGAGGACTTCCTCTGATTCAGAGGGGTTGGGTTAAATGCAGAAGACACATTTCAGTTGAATGCATTCAGTTGTACAACTGACTAGGTATCACCCTTTCCCTTTTCTTATGTTTGACCTTTGACCCCATTTCGACGTCTTGACCCCTGCAGGTACATGGCCATTATCCACCCTCTGAAGCCCCGGCTGTCAGCCACGGCCACCAAGGTGGTGATTGTGTGTATCTGGGCGCTGGCCGTGGTGCTGGCCTTCCCCCTCTGCTTCTACTCCACCATCCGCATCCTGCCCCGCCGGACCATCTGCTACGTGGCCTGGCCCCGCAAGGAGGACGACCCCTTCATGTGAGTAACGACACCTTTAGCCCAGTAGCCTCCTTTGTAGACTAGCCTCCTTCAAGCCTTAAAAAAAATATATAGTATATATCTTTAAAGTATTTTGTATGTTTATTGGCTAGAGAGAAAGAGGTGAAAGGTAGGAGAGAGAGTGCTGAAAGAGCAGTAGGCCAGATTTGAACCCCATGCTGGTAGCGGTACATTGTACCAGGGCATCTCATTCTAGACTTCTATATGACTATTTCATGAGACAATTCTATCACCCTAAGCTTCTTTCATCATCATAAGCCTCTTTATTTCACTCAGTTTTACATGGTTATAGTTTGTGGCAGCTTATGTATTATGGGAACACTGCCTCTACCTCGCTCTCCAACCAAGGTGCATGAATTGAGGAGCAAACTAAAGTGAGGAGGATATTCAGCAACTCTTGGACGACAGTGGAAGTTCATAAAAAAGCATATTTATTGTTATTTCAGCTCGTGGCCTTCTTCAGGGTTGCATTATGGCAGCATTATGATGCATTATGGCAGCCATATTGTGCCAGAGCGCTCATCACACATTGGCTGTGGCAATGGAAAGATGTGACTGTACCAGTTGAGATAGAGATGATTAGCTTGCCCGCTCTAGGCCAGCTTAGCATAGACCTTCTTTTCACTCCTCTCTCCACAAGTCAATGTGTTATCTCACCTCACTCCTTTTGTTGTGTTACAGTATACCGAGGGGAAAAAAAGTATTTAGTCAGCCACCAATTGTGCAAGTTCTCCCACTTAAAAATATGAGAGAGGCCTGTAATTTTCATCATAGGTACACGTCAACTATGACAGACAAATTGAGAAAAAAAAATCCAGAAAATCACATTGTAGGATTTGTAATGAATTTATTTGCAAATTATGGTGGAAAATAAGTATTTGGTCACCTACAAACAAGCAAGATTTCTGGCTCTCACAGACCTGTAACTTCTTCTTTAAGAGGCTCCTCTGTCCTCCACTCGTTACCTGGATTAATGGCACCTGTTTGAACTTGTTATCAGTATAAAAGACACCTGTCCACAACCTCAAACAGTCACACTCCAAACTCCACTATGGCCAAGACCAAAGAGCTGTCAAAGGACACCAGAAACAAAATTGTAGACCTGCACCAGGCTGGGAAGACTGAATCTGCAATAGGTAAGCAGCTTGGTTTGAAGAAATCAACTGTGGGAGCAATTATTAGGAAATGGAAGACATACAAGACCACTGATAATCTCCCTCGATCTGGGGCTCCACGCAAGATCTCACCCCGTGGGGTCAAAATGATCACAAGAACGGTGAGCAAAAATCCCAGAACCACACGGGGGGACCTAGTGAATGACCTGCAGAGAGCTGGGACCAAAGTAACAAAGCCAACCATCAGTAACACACTACGCCGCCAGGGACTCAAATCCTGCAGTGCCAGACGTGTCCCCCTGCTTAAGCCAGTACATGTCCAGGCCCGTCTGAAGTTTGCTAGAGTGCATTTGGATGATCCAGAAGAGGATTGGGAGAATGTCATATGGTCAGATGAAACCAAAATAGAACTTTTTGGTAAAAACTCAACTCGTCGTGTTTGGAGGACAAAGAATGCTGAGTTGCATCCAAAGAACACCATACCTACTGTGAAGCATGGGGGTGGAAACATCATGCTTTGGGGCTGTCTTTCTGCAAAGGGACCAGGACGACTGATCCGTGTAAAGGAAAGAATGAATGGGGCCATGTATCGTGAGATTTTGAGTGAAAACCTCCTTCCATCAGCAAGGGCATTGAAGATGAAACGTGGCTGGGTCTTTCAGCATGACAATGATCCCAAACACACCGCCCGGGCAACGAAGGAGTGGCTTCGTAAGAAGCATTTCAAGGTCCTGGAGTGGCCTAGCCAGTCTCCAGATCTCAACCCCATAGAAAATCTTTGGAGGGAGTTGAAAGTCCGTGTTGCCCAGTGACAGCCCCAAAACATCACTGCTCTAGAGGAGATCTGCATGGAGGAATGGGCCAAAATACCAGCAACAGTGTGTGAAAACCTTGTGAAGACTTACAGAAAACGTTTGACCTGTGTCATTGCCAACAAAGGGTATATAACAAAGTATTGAGAAACTTTTGTTATTGACCAAATACTTATTTTCCACCATAATTTGCAAATAAATTCATAAAAAATCCTACAATGTGATTTTCTGGATTTTTTTTCTCATTTTGTCTGTCATAGTTGACGTGTACCTATGATGAAAATTACAGGCCTCTCTCATCTTTTTAAGTGGGAGAACTTGCACAATTGGTGGCTGACTAAATACTTTTTTTCTCCACTGTAAACATGTCATCCTACTAGCACCTACAGTAGGCTCTTCTCTCTTCCCTTCTGCTTTTCTTCTCTCTGGAAGTGCACACTGGTCTTCTCTCTCTCTCTCGGTCTCTCTCCTCTCTCTCTCTCTCTCTCTCTCTCTCTCTCTCTCTCTCTCTCTCTCTCTCTCTCTCTGAGATTTGAACTGCTCTAGTTTACCTCACTCTTATTTTTGTCCCTCCTCTCATCCCTTACTTCTCTGTCCACATATCCCCTTTAAAAATGGGCCAGTGCCATTTTGTTCATTGTTGTTTCTAATCAATCATCTTTGTTTACATTCTGGTTTTCTTCTTCTCCCTGTCGTGCCCAGGTTTCATATCATTGTGATGATACTGGTCTACCTGCTGCCCCTAATGGTAATGGGCATCACCTACACCATCGTCGGGGTGACGCTGTGGGGGGGAGAGATCCCGGGGGATTCATCTGACAACTACCACAGCCAGCTCTGGGCCAAGAGGAAGGTAAATCCAGAGCAGACCTGGGATTATACAGTGGCTTGTGAAAGTATTCATCCCCCTTGGCATTTTTCCTATTTTGTTGCCTTACAACCTGGAATTAAAATTGATTTTTGGGGGGTTTGTATAATTTGATTTACACAACATGCCTACCACTTTGAAGATGCTAAATATTTTTTATTGTGAAACAAACAAGAAATACGACAAAAAACAGAACTTGAGCATGCATAACTATTCACCCCCCCCCCCAAAGTCAATACTTTGTCGAGCCACCTATTGCAGCAATTACAGCTGCAAGTCTCTTGGGATATGTCTCTATAAGCTTGGCACATCTAGCCATTGGGATTTTTGCCCATTCTTCAAGGCAAAACTGCTCCAGCTCCTTCAAGTTGGATGGGTTCCGCTGGTGTACAGCAATCTTTAAGTCATACCACAGATTCTCAATTGGATTGAGGTCTGGGCTTTGACTAGGCCATTCCAAGACATTTAAATGTTTCCCCTTAAACCACTCTAGTGTTGCTTTAGCAGTATGCTTAGCATTGTCCTGCTGGAAGGTGAACCTCCGTCCCAGTCTCAAATCTCTGCAAGACTGAAACAGGTTTCCCTCAAGAATTTCCCTGTATCAATTCTGACCAGTTTCCCAGTCCCTGCCGATGAAAAACATCCCCACAGCATGATGCTGCCACCACCATGCTTCACTGTGGGGATGGTGTTTTCGGGGTGATGAGAGGTGTTGGGTTTGCGCCAGACATAGCATTTTCCTTGTTGGCCAAAAAGCTAAATTTTAGTCTCATCTGACCAGAGTACCTTCTTCCATATGTTTGGGGAGTCTCCCACATGCCTTTTGGCGAACACCAAACGTGTTTGCTTATTTTTTTCTTTAAGCAATGGCTTTTTTCAGGCCACTCTTCCGTAAATCCCAACTCTGTGGAGTGTACAGCTTAAAGTGGTCCTATGGACAGATACTCCAATCTCCGCTGTGGTGCTTTGCAGCTCCTTCAGGGTTATCTTTGGTCTCTTTGTTGCCTCTCTGATTAATGCCCTCCTTGCCTGGTCCGTGAGTTTTGGTGGGCGGCCCTCTCTTGACAGGTTTGTTGTGGTGTCATATTCTTTCAATTTTTTAATCATGGATTTAATGGTGCTCCGTGGGATGTTCAAAGTTTCAGATATTTTTTCATAACCCAACCCTGATCTGTACTTCTCCACAACTTTGTCCCTGTCCTGTTTGGAGAGCTCCTTGGTCTTCATGGTGTCGCTTGCTTGGTGGTGCCCCTTGCGTAGGGGTGTTGCAGACTCTGGGGCCTTTCAGAACAGGTGTATATATACTGAGATCATGTGACAGATCATGTGACACTTAGATTGCACACAGGTGGACTTTATTTAACTAATTATGTGACTTCTGAAGTTAATTGGTTGCACCAGATCTTATTTAGGGGCTTCATAGCAAAGGGGGTGAATACATATGCACACACCACTTTTCCATTATTTATTTTGTATAATTTTTTTAAACAAGTAATTTTTTTCATTTCACTTCACCAATTTGGACTATTTTGTGTATGTCCATTACATGAAATCCAAATAAAAATCAATTTAAATTACAGGTTGTAATGCAACAAAATAGGAAAAATGCCAAGGGGGACGAATACTTTTGCAAGGCACTGTAACCCATGACACAACATCACAACGTACTTACGAAGCTCTGTCAGTACCACTGACCCAGAAAAGGCATCTCTGCTTCTGGGGTGACAGCGCTTCAGGTCTCAGGAACTTTAAGGCAGTAGCGATGCTATATAAGCCATCCACTAGGATTTTCACAGACAGAGAGATTGATTATTGTGTAATGGGTTTTTGACTGTATATTCAAAGTGCCCAAAGATCTCTAAAGTGAGTTGGCTGAGGGTTAGTGTACTACGGGGACATACAATACATCAAAACACACATACTACACACATACTGTACTATGGGGACAAACTCGGAGTGTGTTTATAACAAGATAATGGAGGATTTACTGTGTCTTTATGTGTTTTGACGTTCACAATAACTATTACGTTACAGTCTGGGTCACCTAATCCAGCACATTAGTCAATCTCTGCAGACAAAAACCTATCAACACAAACTGATCGCCAAAACACAGCACAGACCTTTAAGTCTATGAAAAACGAATTTGAGACGTTAGTTTTTTCTGACTTGTGGTCGCCGTTCCTCCATCGACCCTGTTTTTTTGACATAGTGGCTTTTTGACATGAAGCGCTAGCTCTGAATGCTAATGGCCTCCTGAGGCACTGTGAGCTTGGCCCTCCATCTCGTACCGATGTGAAAAGTCAACACTTGGATATACTCTCCGGACTGTCTACTCTGTGAGTCACAGGCATACTCAGACAGTCAGAACAGGTGACTTATCAGTGTTGTTTTCTGGTTTTGAGAATAAAACTTGCTTCCTAAGAAAGTAGTCGTGTTAAACAGAAACTGGAAACGCAGCCTGGGCAGAGTTAATTGGAAACTGGCCCAAAATCTCGGTACACACTCCATATAACAGATTACATTTTGCTTTGGATTTTGACCCATTTTGTCCCTTAGAAGCCTGTGCAAATGGGATTCAGTATCGACAACAGTGGGTAGGTCGGGCCCTGTCCATCCTGGCAGTAAGATTAAGAGGCTCCTTAAAGGGGCAATCTGGGATTCAAACAACAACAAAGCTGGCACCATGCCACTATTTTGCTAAACAGCTAAGGTATGGGGCTGGATAAATGTAACCACTGTCAAATTCATAGATGAAGAACTGGCCATCCATTTGAGTTAAAACATGTATGTACCAATTCCAGATTGCCCCTTTTAAAGTGGGAGCTCTGCTGGATAAATAACCTTAGGCCGACAGGAAAAATGGGCGATGCACCTCCACTGGGAATCAATATGAGTGATAAGGATTGGACTGGAGGCACTAGAGTGTCCACACTCTACAGACCATAGAGACAAGAGAGATGGAGTGTGAAGTTGGCTAAAACACGAACGGACTGGAGCACCAGGCTAGGCTATTGTATGTGAAAATATCTTTCTATGTATTAGAACAATACCTCTGGATAAACCATATAATAATTGGTCTGATTACTTTGATATTCTACTATATCAACCTTATTACTTTGGACTGTGCGGCAGTTAGATCCCACATTTAATCGGAAATAACTACACTTGGACTACTACACTTTTATACACTCTGCTACTAGGATACCACAGTATGTGCAAACTGTAATAATAGAGCACAGAAGACAATGAGGCATTGTTGACGTTTTATATAAATCAACTACATTTCTTCACAACGTATTTGGATGACAGTGAAGTCCTCTCTAGGCTGGAGGGAGATCAGTGGGAAGAGGGACCCACTGGCCGGAAAAGGGGAACCCCTTCCCTCTTAGCACCTTTAAACCCAAGGGGCACACACAAGTTAACTGAGCATAGCATGCATAGGCCCCTATAAAATCTATGTATTTTCCCAAATTCCGTTTTCTCCACTTAGTTTTTCCAGGTTTAATTTCTTCCCCCGTTTTTTGTAGGTTTTCACTCTCAAAACCACACTTTTTAAATAGAAAAACAACAATTTGATGTTTTATGTCCACAACAATGCTTAAACCACATCAGGGGCCAATTTTGAGGTCTGGGAAAAATAGAAGAAATTTAGATTTTGGGTGTGTTTTGCATGAGTTTGCAAAACAAATGGCCATTAGATTGATGCAAATCATCATGATATCATTCTAGCAGGTATGCGTAGGCCACTTCGTAGTTAACATTTAATTGAGAAGGTTTTGGGAAAGCCTTTCCATCTCCACCAGAAGTAGTTTATCATTAGCATCATCGCTAACGGCTACACAAAGTGTAGACATATTTGCACACTGCACACACACACACACACACACACACACACACACACACACACAGACAGGGACATTCCTGTGCCGTTGCAGGAAAATACAAATCACTGATGCTGACTGACTGAACTGAATAGGCTACACAACTCTCCTTCATATTAAAATGTCTATGTTGATGCGTTTAAAAACTGAAATAATTTTTCACACGTAATTTAAAAAAAAATGTTTCCCCCTTTAGCCTACATATTGAATAGGCTACACAACTCTCCTTCATATTAACATGTCTATGTTGATGCATTTAAAAACTGAAATAATTTTTCACACGTAATTTTTTTTAAATTGTTCTCCCCTGATATGTAGGCTAAAGGGGGAAACAATACTCGGATTCGTAATCGTATCCATAAATGAACAGTTAATACTCGTGAATGGGGCCAGTATGAAAAAATAAATAAATAAATAATGTATGCACTAACTGTAAGTCGCTCTGGATAAGAGCGTCTGCTAAATGACTAAAATGTAAAAATGTAAAATGTTTTATTATGCCTAAATAGATGTTGGCAAAATACCTATCTGCAGGTTTATAGAACAGAAAAGCTGCAGATTAGGAGCAGCGTGCGGAGGTGTGTGTGTGACTGTGTCTTGTCTTCCAAACTTGGAGGACAAGCTGGCAGACAAGTTTGCTGTCACTCAGTCAGAATGCGCATCAGCGTTTCTTCTTCTTTCCCTACTCTCACTTCGCTTGTTAGACGTACAGTAATTCACATTGATAGCTGCTAGCAAACGTCCTCACCTATTGATTTATCATAGTAGCAGGCTAACAGGAGGCTGCAGTAATCTAAATGATTAGACCGAAACATCCGATCAGAAGTGATTGGGTGAAATATGAAGCGAGTGAACGGAGACGGCTTCGCTCTATCCAACAGGGCAGCAGGATCAATGTACAACCCACCCTTCTCTAAACAACTAGCCAGTTGAGTTATTTAGAGCATGGTGCACGATACTGAGAAGGAAGACAATGCGATCTTGGCTTGGCTGCCTCCTTGTAGCTTCTTTCTTGGGGTTCACAATTCTTCATCATTACACTATTGTTCTAAATTCAATCACCCTATTCACCCTCCTCATCATTTTTCCTCTATTCCTCTATTCCGTGTCATTCTATAGCTAGAGGACTCCTGATATCTCCAGGATTGATAAGTATAATTTTTGTCTTTATATGTTGTTGTCTAGTACTGTATTTTTGCTAGTTAGGGCCATCTACTTTAAGTGCTGCCTGTCTTCCCAGTAGCCTACTTGGTGTGTTAACTGCTGACTGCTATTAAATTGCAGATGATTGTTTTCACATCAACCAGGACTAAGGGGCAGGGCAATTTGTGACTGTTGTTGTTTTGCGAATCAGTGGTTGTATTGGACGGGGAGGGGTTTCTCCTCTCCTAGGCAATTAGTACTGACCGGGAGGCGTGCGCTTCACCTTTGCAAGGCAATTAGCAATTAGTATTAGTACTTCAGTCTCCCCTGTTTTCTCAGTGGCAGCTGAAACCGGCGAGCTCGTCACAAAACAAAGAACGTTGCCGAAACAAAGACGGTTCTGCCGAGTTGTTCTGCAGAGTTATTCAAGGTAGGAAAGAGAGGAAGGCTCCACACCAGTCTCTCACCTTAGTATCTTACCTAGTTCTTTTCAGATTATCTCATTTTTCTCTTTTGTAGCTTTGGCAACTATGTGTGTGTTTTTTATACCTGTCCGCTCCTCTCCCTGTAAGCTTTACAGATGCTCCCCACCCTTGGCTGGTCTCTGCCGATCTGCGGTCAAAGTTCATCTCCACCTATGCTGCCCTGCAGTCCCTTGACTTTTTGGCCCTGACGGAGACATGGATCCACACAGAGAACACTGCTACTCCAGCTACTCTTTCTTCATCTGACTACGTTTTCTCTCATAGTCCAAGAGCATCTAGTCATTTCTCCTAAGTGGAGGTTTTCTCTTTTCGCTCACCTGTCCATCTCCTCATTTGAATGCCATGCTGTCACTGTCACTTGTGCACTCAAGGTTAACATTGTTGTCATCTATCGCCCACCAGATGTCCTTAGAGAGTTCCTCAATGAGCTTGACACCTTGATAAGCTAATTTTCTGACAATGGCTCACAGCTCTTCGTACTTGGCGGCTTCAACCTCCCGACGTCTGCCTTCGATTAATTTCTTTCCAACTCTCTCTTTCCCCTCCTTGCCTCTTCTGACCTCACCCTTTCCCTGTCCCCTCCCATTCACAAGGCAGGTAATACGCTTGACCTAATCTTTACTAGAGGCTGTTCGCCTACTAATCTCACTGCAATCCCCCTCCAGGTCTCTGATCACTACTTTGTTTCCTTTTCTGTGTCCCTTTCCTCCAACCCTAGCCAATCAGCCCCTACCCAGATGGTCATGCGCCATCGCTATCTTCGCTTTCTATCTCCCACTACTCTCTCCTCTTCTATCCAATCAGCTCTCCCTTCTGCTAAGTCCTTCTCCCTCCTGTCTCCTGATTCTGCCTCTTCGACCCTACTCTCCTTCCTTTCCGCATCCTATAACTCGCATTGTCCCCTTTCCTTACGGCTGGCTCGGCCCTCCCCTCCTGCTCTGTGGTTGAGTGACTCATTGTGAGCTTACTGAACAGGGCAGCTGAGCGAAAATGGAGGAAAACTAAACTTCCGGAGGACCTATCAACCTTTCACTCCCTCCACTCTACCTTTTCTTCCTCTGTATCCACTGCTAAAGCCACTTTCTATCACTCTAAATGTCAAGCTTCTGCCTCAAACCCTAGGAAACTATTTTCCACCTTCTCCTCCCTCCTTAATCCTCCAACCCCTCCCTCCTCCCTCTTTGCGGACGACTTTGTCAACCACTTTGAAAAGAAGGTTTACGACATCCGCTCTCGTTCTCCCCTCTCTCTCCAGATTAAATCCTGCGACTAGTGTGGTCCGGCCGCCTGACAACATGCCCGCTCGACCCCATATCCTCCTCTCTTCTCCAGATCATCTCTGGAGACCTTCTCACATTCCTCACTTCACTATCAACTCATCTTTGACCACTGGCTGCGTCCCCTTGGACTTCAAAATGGCCCGATTCACTCCCTTCCTCAAGAAACCAACACTCCACTCCTCTGACGTCAAAAACTACAGACCAGTATCCCTTCTTTCATTTCTTTTCAAAACACTTGAGCATGCTGTCTCTGACCAACTCTCTTGCTATCTCTCTTAGAACGATCTTCTCGACCCTAACCAGCAGGCTTCAAGATGGGTCACTCAACCGAGACTGCTGTTCTCAGTGTCACAGAGGCTCTCTCTCCTCTATTCTCATCCTCCTAGATCTATCTGCTGCCTTCGACACAGTGAACCATCAGATCCTCCTCTCCACCCTCTCAGGCCCGGCCGTCTCAGGCTCTGCACTCTCTTGGATTGCATCCTACCTGGTGACGTGGAGAGGATCTGTGTCTGCACCACGTACTCTCACTGCTGGTGTCCCCCAGGGCTCGGGCCTAGGCCCTCTCGTTTTCTCTCTATACACCAAGTCACTTGGCTCCATCATATCCTCACATAGTCTCTCCTATCATTGCTATGCAGATGACACTCAACTACTTTTTTCCTTCTCCCTTCTGACACCCAGGTGGCGACACGCATCTCTGCATGCCTGGCAGATACAGTGCATTCAGAAAGTATTCAGACCCCTTGACTTTTTCCACATTTTGTTACGTTGCAGCCTTACCCCCCCATCAATCTACACACAATACCCGTTAATTATAAAGCACATTTATAAAAAACGGAAATATTACATTTACATAAGTATTAGCCTCGAGTATTCTTGGGTATGACACTAAAAGCTTGGCATACATGTATTTGGGGAGTTTCTCCCATTCTTCTCTGCAGGTCCTCTCAAGCTCTGTCAAGTTTGATGGGGAGTGTTGCTACACAGCTATTTTCAGGTCTCTCCAGAGATGTTAGATCGGGTTGAAGTCCGGGTTCTGGCTGGGGCACTCAAGGACATTCAGAGACTTGTCCCGAAGCTAGATACTTGTCATTCAGAGACTTGTCCTGTGTTGTCTTGGCTGTGTGCTTAGGGTCGTTGTCCTGTTGGAAGGTGAACCTTCTTCCCAGTCTGAGGTTCTGAACGCTCTGGAGAAGGTTTTCATCAAGGATGTCTCTGTACTTTGCTCCACTCATCTTTCCCTCGATCCTAACTAGTCTCCCAGTCCCTGCCGCTGATAAACATCCCCACAGCATGATGCTGCCACCACCATGCTTCACCGTAGGGATGGTGCCAGGTTTCCTCCAGACGTGATACTTGGCATTCAGGCCAAAGATTTCAGACCAGATAATCTTTTTTCTTATGGTCCGAGAGTCCTTTAGGTGCCTTTTGGCAAACACCAAGCGGGCTGTCATGTGCCTTTTACTGAGGAGTTGCTTCTGTCTGGCCACTCTACCATAAAGGCCTGATTGGTGGAGTGCTGCAGTGGAAGCCTACTTAATTTACCTCAGCAGACACGAGAGGCTGTTCGTGTGTTCTACCATTGAAAGGGAGTGTACAGATAATAGGCATTGGTACAGGTAATAGGCATGAGAGTTCAAGATCTTCCAATAGGGTCCCTGAATGGACATCTTTTGACAGGCCTACTCTGTCATATTTTTGTTTATCATCCCTCAGTTATATAGCAAACCAAGTGGGTGTGCTACCGTCTTGTTGTTGGCCTTTGTTTTTAGAGGCATTCCATCGCCATCGCGAGGACATGAGAAAGGTGAACGGTATATACAGTGAATGAAATGCTAATCTTGAGTCTCAGGTTGCCAGTAGCCTAATTGATCTTTCTCGCTTTCTCAGCGAAGTGAGATGGACAGGTTATTATTAATGTGAGCACAGGTCGGAAGGGTGCCGGGAGAAATGTAATAGCTATAAAAGCCATAATTATATAAGACCCATGGGGCGGCGCACAATTGTCCCAGCGTCGTCCAGGGTAGGGGAGGGAATGGCCGGCAGGGATGTAGCTCAGTTGGTAGAGCATGGCGTTTGCAACGCCAGGGTTGTGGGTTCGATTCCCACGGGGGGCCATTATGAAAAATAAAAAAATAATGTATGCACTCACTAACTGTAAGTTGCTCTGGATAAGAGCGTCTGCGAAATGACTAAAATGTAAATGTAATAATTCCCTGACATTCATCAATATTATCTCCCGTCATCTCCATTCAACTGAAATGACGTTGGAGGAGGCTTGCATCTCCTTTTGTTGCTTGAATCTCCACTGTGCAGACCAGGCCTGGAACTCCAGGTTATATTTGGTCCCTGTCTGGTGGCGTACATACAAAAGCTCTATCTCTGGGAAAAATGGGTTTTGGACAAATGCCTCGTAATGACACCTGCGAATCCAGTACCCCATCTGGGTATAGAGTGGAGTCGCTCGAAGCATTATCAATTCAGAGTGTCTGTCAGCGAAGAAGGATTTGAAAGCGGTTGGATGCATGTTGCTGTTGACATGTGGGTGGTGGATAGATGGATTACCTGGATTTTAGCCTTTTAAAAAATCCAATAAGACTGTTTGGTAATCCCCATGGTACACACGTGTGATACAAAGGCTCCTTCTGAACTGGGCAGATAGGAGGGCAGGAGCAGCAGGTGTAATCCTCCCAGTCTGACTGTGTCTGCATCCCAAATGGCACACTATTCCCTATACAGTGAGGGAAAAAAGTATTTGATCCCCTGCTGATTTTGTACGTTTGCCCACTGACAAAGACATGATGAGTCTATCATTTTAATGGTAGGTTTATTTGAACAGTGAGAGACAGAATAACAACAAAAAAATCCAGAAAAACGCATGTCAAAAATGTTATAAATTGATTTGCATTTTAATGAGGGAAATAAGTATTTGACCCCTCTGCAAAACATGACTTAATACTTGGTGGCAAAACCCTTGTTGGCAATCACAGAGGTCAGATGTTTCTTGTAGTTGGCCACCAGGTTTGCACACATCTCAGGAGGGATTTTGTCCCACTCCTCTTTGCAGATCTTCTCCAAGTCATTAAGGTTTCGAGGCTGACGTTTGGTAACTCGAACCTTCAGCTCCCTCCACATATTTTCTATGGGATTAAGGTCTGGAGACTGGCTAGGCCACTCCAGGACCTTAATGTGCTTCTTCTTGAGCCACTCCTTTGTTGCTTTGGCAGTGTGTTTTGGGTCATTGTCATGCTGGAATACCCATCCACGACCCATTTTCAATGCCCTGGCTGAGGGAAGGAGGTTCTCACCCAAGATTTGATGGTACATGGCCCCGTCCATCGTCCCTTTGATGCGGTGAAGTTGTCCTGTCTCCTTAGCAGAAAAACACCCCCAAAGCATAATGTTTCCACCTCCATGTTTGACGGTGGGTATGGTGTTCTTGGGGTCATAGGCAGCATTCCTCCTCCTCCAAACACGGCGAGTTGAGTTGATGCCAAAGAGCTCCATTTTGGTCTCATCTGACCACAACACTTTCACCCAGTTCTCCTCTGAATCATTCAGATGTTCGTTGGCAAACTTCAGACGGGCATGTGTATGTGCTTTCTTGAGCAGGGAGACCTTGCGGGCGCTGCAGGATTTCAGTCCTTCACGGCGTAGTGTGTTACCAATTGTTTTCTTGGTGACTGTGGTCCCAGCTGCCTTGAGATAATTGACAAGATCCTCCCGTGTAGTTCTGGGCTGATTCCTCACCGTTCTCATGATCATTGCAACTCCACGAGGTGAGATCTTGCATGGAGCCCCAGGCCGAGGGAGATGGCAGTTCTTTTGTGTTTCTTCCATTTGCGAATAATCGCACCAACTGTTGTCACCTTCTCACCAAGCTGCTTGGCGATGGTCTTGTAGCCCATTCCAGCCTTGTGTAGGTCTACAATCTTGTCCCTGACATCCTTGGAGAGCTATTTGGTATTGGCCATGGTGGAGAGTTTGGAATCTGATTGATTGATTGCTTCTGTGGACAGGTGTCTTTTATACAGGTAACAAGCTGAGATTAGGAACACTCCCTTTAAGAGTGTGCTCCTAATCTCAGCTCGTTACCTGTATAAAAGACACCTGGGAGCCAGAAATCTTTCTGATTGAGAGGGGGTCAAATACTTATTTCCCTCATTAAAATGCAAATCAATTTCTAACATTTTTGACATGCGCTTTTCTTGATTTTTTTGTTATTATTCTGTCTCTCACTGTTCAAATAAACCTACAATTAAAATTATAGACTGATCATTTCTTTGTCAGTGGGCAAACGTACAAAATCAGCAGGGGATCAAATACTTTTTTCCCTCACTGTATAATGTGCCTAGCAAAATTCTAAACACCCGTTGCACAGTCTTCACATCTTGCTGCCTTTCTACCAACTTTGCACAACTCTTAGGGCAACATATATCCATTATTTTTGTCAACATTGCTTAAACTCAGTACATTTGGTTGGGAATCATTGATGGACAGCAATATTCTAGTCTTGTCTCAGATTTTCAGGCAGATTTAAGTCAGGACTGAAGCTGGATCATTTAGGAACACTAAACACCTATTGGAAAGCCATTCTGGTGTGTCTTGTATTTGTGTATGTATTTGTTCCACAGAAGAATAAAACTATCCCAGGGTTAGATATTCTGAAGACTGAGGCAGGGTTTCCTCTAACTTTTTACCTGGGCTTTGCTCCTTTCATTTTTCTTTTGATCCTGAAACTCACTTTGCCGGTGACAAGCATACCCATAACATGATGCTTCCACCACAAAACTTTAAAATGCTCTTTCTGTACCTCTCTCTTTTTCTCTTGCTATTTCTCTCTCTCATCATTGTCAGTCGCCCTACATACTCCTGTTTTCCTTTAGTCTAACTTATTGTTAGTCACTTACCGGCATTACGATGCAATATCAATCTGATGTCAGGGACGACTTGCCCTAAGACCGTTCAGCTCTCTTACATGAATAATTCAATATCCATTACCCACATTTAAATGATCATTAACATTCAGTATTTATAAAACAAGGTTTCTCCCCCGGTGTTAGTTTAAATCAGCATTGTTTTCTATCTGTTTCCAAGTGGTTATTGTGAAATGTGAAGTCTTGAGGGCATGATATGGTAATATTGACAATAAAAGGAATAAAAAGAAAGGCTAGACAGACTTTATTCAGTGTAGCTTCTGGGTGTATAAATATGTATTCATATATTCTCTGGTTATTTGAGTAGACTATATATTCAAATCAGTAGGTGTTCTGTAGGACTGAATTCAAAGGATTTGTAGCTTATTTGGGTTGAGCCAGGGTGAATTAAATACACTGTTTTTGTTTTGGGCTTTTGAAGGATTTCATGTCCTCACCAGGACTTGTCTTGGAAATGAATTGACCCCACTTTAAACAGTACATTTGTTTGACATACAGTATTATTTTCTAAAAGTTGCTATTTTCTCCTATTTGCTTGAAGCTGTAATCGGCATGCCACATTCATAAATGTCTGTCACGACGTCACTCGAAGAGCAGAAAGTACTGTACAGTCTTTCACATCAGTTCCATAGACGTTTTTGAAAGAACATTTTTCAGTTCAGTTTTTTCTTTGAACAAATCAGCCTTTGAAAGCAAAAATACAAAATTGGTCAGTTGCTATTGAAGGCCTCAGGGAAGGAGAGTTGGCCATTTTATTTTCTTAATTAAATTCAATAATGACTCTTAGTTATCTTATGTGCGAAGGAAAGAAAAACAAGAAAATAGACTGCACTGAACATTCCTCTCTTAAGAGTTTTCTAAACTCTACAAAACAGATGGCCTGGAAAGTGCTTATCTCAACAGAAGTCTCCTTTTTGAGGTTTGAAAACACCCTTTAACTTACCCAGCTTACAGTGATGAGGTTGGTATTGTTTTTGAACTCGCAATCAGTGGACCCTAAAACCACAAAGTCTCTTCCTTCAGAGAGAATTGCATGGAAAACGGACCATTAAACACTATTTCCGAACATTTTCATCAGAGTTCCGGAGGCAGCAATAGAGGCCATTAGAAGTGCACACACTGGTTGAATCATAGTTGGAGTGTCATGAGATGGGCGGTGTTTGGGACTACTCCATTGGTTCCATTGTTCAAGGCTCAAGCTCAAGCTCAAACAAGTGCACCTGAAGTGCTCTATTTGAAAGTAAACAAATACTATTTGAACCCAGGTCTAGCAGAGAGAAAACCCTGTATGGGGCAGTGTGTGTGTGTGTGTGTGTGCCTGCCTGCAAGGGGTCATACGGTCCAGATAACTGAGTCACCACCAACACTAGTGATTGCTGACAGCAGGCGGTTGCTTCAGATTGCGTAAATGGGGAGGGCAACAATTGGGCATAATCAACCCACCTCATCACCTACCTAATCAGACAGTTACTCTTTCTGCGGAACCCATCGCTCCTTCCCTGCCACCCTACGGCGAGTGGCACTTATGAGTAAATACATCCCACTGCTCTCCCTATGAATGAATGCATACCTGATCCATTCTTGATAGCTCCGCAGGCTTGCAGGTTGTATTTATTCTCACTTGTTTTTGAGTCTCTAGCTCCCCTGCTCTTCAATGTGTGTGCTCAAGTGTTGAGCGAGATGCCAGTTCATTTGCTTTTTACTAGGATAGTCATTGTGATTAATGATTCGTGGTTCATTCAGCTGGTTTGGGGTTATATTGTACTTTCCATTTAGTTTTGAGCTGCTGTGTGTGTGTGTGTCCGCATGCGTGCACATTTGTATGCATTCGCATTTGTGTGTGTGTGTGCGTTTGCATGTGTTTGTTGCTGTGACTGTGTCTGTGTCTCTTTTACCCAGTGGTCGATAGATCCCCTAGCTCTTTATTTTCATAGCGTACAGTTGAATAACAGGGAACCAACCCACTTAACGCAGACAGACAGAATCCATATTGCCCCAGCTAACCAGCCCAGCAGTAGGGTTACAAACAAACACATTATGTGACTGCTCTAGTCCCCCCCAAGTCATGCTAAAGACCGCATCCATATTGCCCCAGCTAACCAGCCCAGCAGTAGTGTTACTAACACATTCTGTGACCTCTCTAGTTTTCTCCCACCCACAGGCTTTTGTTTTATTGAGCTGTCCATTCATTTTAGCAATTTTAGCAACAAGTGTCCTCTAGCAAGTAAATGTCCTTTCTCCTTGTCAGAGAACAACCCCCCTCCATTTTTATCTCCACTTACTGACATGGAAAAGAAGAAAGAGAAAATAATTGAGTCTATTTATCTATATATATATATTTCCTGATATTTAAGTGGAAACACTTCTTTAAGGCGTGTGTTGCCTTAAAGAAGCCGACACCAAATTTGTCTGTGACATGTTGACTACCTGACCATTGTTTCTATTGGTTATTATAGGACATGACCTCATGTAGCCACGGACAATGACTGGCATTTGACTAGGTATGCTAGTATGGCTTCCTTATTCTCCCAAGAAACACTGAAAACAACACATTCCATGTACTGTCCTTTTGTACAATACCGTCGATATGCCAGCCAGACCTGGGTTTGAATAGCATTTGTTTTCACTGAAATACTTGGAGAATTTGATTGGGCATTGCCTGGAGTGCCAGGTAGGGTAGGGTTTGCACCTTTGGAATTATGCCATTGGTTCCAATGGCTCCATCAAGCCACACAAGCTCAATCAAGGACAGAAAGAAAACAAGTACAGCCGTGGTCAAAAGTTTTGAGAATGACACAAATATAAATTTTCACAAAGTCTGCTGCCTCAGTTTTTATGATGTCAATTTGCATATACTCCAGAATGTTATGAAGATGAATGATCAGATGAATTGCAATTAATTGCAAAGTCCCTCTTTGCCATGAAAATGAACTTAATCCCAAAAAAACATTTCCACTGCATTTCAGCCCTGCCACAAAAGGACCAGCTGACATCATGTCAGTGATTCTCACGTTAACACAGGTGAGAGTGTTGATGAGGACAAGGCTGGAGATCACTCTGTCATGCTGATTGAGTTAGAATAACAGACTGGAAGCTTTAAAAGGAGGGTGGTGCTTGAAATCATTGTTCTTCCTCTGTAAACCATGGTTACCTGCAAGGAAACATGTGCCGTCATCATTGCTTTGCACAAAAAGGGCTTCACAGGCAATATTGGCAATACAGGATATTGCTGCTAGTAAGATTGCACCTAAATAAACCATTTAACGGATCATCAAGAACTTCAAGGAGAGAGGTTCAATTGTTGTGAAGAAGGCTTCAGGGCGCCCAAGAAAGTCCAGCAAGTGCCAGGACCATCTCCTAAAGTTTATTCAGCTGTGGGATCGGGGCACCACCAGTGCAGAGCTTGCTCAGGAATGGCAGCAGGCAGGTGTGAATGTATCTGCACACATAGTGAGGCGAAGACTTTTGGAGGATGGCCTGCTGTCAAGAAGGGTAGCGAGGAAGCCACTTCTCTCCAGGAAAAACATCAGGGACAGACTGATATTCTGCAAAAGGCACAGGGATTGGACTGCTGAGGACTGGGGTAAAGTCATTTTCTCTGATGAATCCCCTTTCTGATTGTTTGGGGCATCCGGAAAAAAGCTTGTCTGGAGAAGACAAGATGAGCGCTACCATCAGTCCTGTGTCATGCCAACAGTAAAGCATCCTGAGACCATTCATGTGTGGGGTTGCTTCTCAGCCAAGGGAGTGGGCTCACTCACAATTTTGCCTAAGAACACAGTCATGAATAAAGAATGGTACCAACACATCCTCCGAGAGCAACTTCTCCCAACCATCCAATAACAGATTGGTGATGAACAATGCCTTTTCCAGCATGATGGAGCACCTTGCCATAAGGCAAAAGTGATAACTAAGTGGCTCGGGGAACAAAACATAGACAGTTTGGGTTCATGGCTAAGAAACTCCCCAATCCTTAATCCCATTGAGAACTTGTGGTCAATCCTCAAGAGGCGGGTGGACAAACAAAACCCCACAAATTCTGACAAACTCCAAGCATTGATTATGCAAGAATGGGCTGCCATCAGTCAGGATGTGGCCCAGAAGTTAATTGACAGCATGCCAGGGCGGATTGCAGAGGTCTTGAAAAAGAAGGGTCAACACTGCAAATATTGACTCTTTGCATAAACTTTATGTAATTGTCAATAAAAGCCTTTGACACTTATGGAATGCTTGTAATTATACTTCAGTATACCATAGTAACATCTGACAAAAATATCTAAAAACACTGAAGCAGCAGACTTTGTGAAGACCAATACTTGTGTCATTCTCAAAACTTTTGACCATGACTGTACTCTTCCACGTCATGGACATGAGAAATATAAGATTGTCTTGCCTTGTTTCAATTATTGCGCAGGCATCCGTGAACTTGTTTTCCTCCACTTATTTTTGTTATTTTGCTCTCTGCCTGTCTGGGCTCAGTCGTGTGGAGCGCTCTGAACTTTGGTCTTCTGAGCCTCTGAGCTTCTATGAAAATCCCTTCTGTTGAATCATCCACCGTGAGAAGACAGCCGACTCTTTTCCCATGCTCGTCCACCGTCCGCCGTCCACTTGATGCTGTCAGAGAGAGAGAGAGAGACAGACAGAGCAAGGTAGAAAGAGAGAGAGAGAGTTTGTGCGCTACCTGTATCCACAATGCGACAGGACGTGGGAAGATTGCTTTATTCAGGAAATCTACCTATCTTTCTACCTATATGCTTTTGATATTGAACAGTTTTCAGTATTCTTTTTGATTTGACAGTGACATTTGCTCATCCGTCTATTTTGCATTAACACTGATCCAGTAAGTCTTTAGGTGTAGATGTTCCTTGCTGTTATTCCGTTTTTTAACAAGTCCGCTCAACCTTGAACATGACCATATTTTCTTTTGCGATAACAACTCCTACCACCATCTAGTATCCACACAATTGTGCAGCCTAACTACACTATTAAATTATTAAATGCCATTTAGCAGACGCTTTTATCCAAAGCGACTTACAGTCATGCGTGCATACATTGTTTTGTGTATGGGTGGTCCCGGGGATCGAACCCACTACCTTGGCGTTACAAGCGCCGTGCTCTACCAGCTGAGCTACAGAGGACCACGAAGCTAAGGGCTTCGTCCCAAATTGCTCCCTATTTAACCTAACCCAAAGGGCTCTGGTCAAAAGCAGTGCGCTATATAGGGAATATGGTGCCATTTGGGACAAATCCAAGCTCTCTCTTCAGAAGATAAGCCATGTCCTGGGGATTCAAAGGGTAGCTAAGATCAAAGAAGACAAAAGGAGCGGAAGTCTTTTCTCAGCTTTTCCTGCCAGTCTCTCGGTAGGCCGAATGGTCAGCTTCCGTTTCTTTAATCTTAGGGGGCCACGGGTCCTTTTGAGGAGAAGAGAGATGTGCAATCATAATAGCAGTCTTTCCGCAGTGGACACACACAGACATACACGCACACACACATGCGTGCGCGATACACATAAAAAGAAGCTCTGTTATTCTCTCCTGCCTGTCGGATTTGACGCCCACCTGGAGCAAAGATCACCCCTTACTATGAAGACAATCGACCCTGAGAAACGTCTTCAGTCTCTGAAATACTTCAGGGACTGTGGTGCTGACTACAGAACACCACCAACTGGTGATAAGAGACTGAAAGCTGGAGTTCACTTCTTCCCATTTCAACCGTGCTGTAGTTGTTGATGTGTCTTTCAGAAACTGTGTTTTTGACACCAGTTTCTCCTTGAAGAAAATTATGGTTTAAATGGCCAGTGTGTGTGGCGTTAAAATTGTATTTTGCTTCGTCTTTGATCAAAGGAACTGGATCTGGAGTGTTTTTTTTTTAAGCAAGAAAGGCATTTTGATATCTAACCACAACTTTGATATACAGTAACATACATTTAGTTTTGAAAAGTGCAAAGAGCAGACACAGAGACAGGGCTTTTTCTCTCTGATGCACTTCTAATGCACATGTTCCCTTAGCCTGGCCTATTCTCTTTGATCACTGTAGCATATAAGTTTACTCATATACACTCCAGCTAGTCAGAGCTCCTACCAGGCTCATTAAAACACACACACACACACACACACACACACACACACTCACACACACTCATTAAAGCCAATGCAGCTAGGTGATGTGGAAGTAGGAAACCGCAGGCTAAAGCTTAATTTCCCTTCTCCAAATGAAGGAGAGACACCTCTCTCTGCTCTCCACAGAAAAATAACTGCAGAGTGCACTTTACAGGCTAATTAGCTCCATTTGTCTGGCTGATAGTGTGGCAGGAGAATTTGCCTCTATCAGCAGACGCCACACAGTGTCCAGACAGCTCGCCTCACTGGGTTGAACGAGAATTGAACTAATGTTATCTCATACCCCCACACCCCCGACCTCCCTCCCTCACCTCCAGGTGGTCAAGATGATGATCATTGTGGTGGTGACCTTCGCCCTCTGCTGGCTGCCGTACCACGTCTACTTCATCGTGACAGGCCTCAACAAGGCTCTGATGAGGTGGAAGTCCATTCAGCAGTTCTACCTGTCAGTGCTGTGGTTGGCCATGAGCTCCACCATGTACAACCCCATCATATACTGCTGCCTCAACAGCAGGTAAGGAGAATATACACATGTGCACTCAGACACACAGGCAGACAGGCAGGCAAGCAGAAATGGGAGCAGGCACAGGCATGCACAGGCGGAGGCACATATAGTACCAGTCAAAAGTTTGTACACACCTACTCATTCAAGGATTGTTCTTTATTTTTTACTATTTTTTACTATTTTCTATATTGTAGAATAATAGTGAAGACATCAAAACTATGAAATAACACATATGGAATCATGTAGTAACCAAAAAACAAATCAAAATATATTTTATATTTGAGATTCTTCAAAGTAGCCACCCTTTGCCTTGATGACAGCTTTGCACACTCTTGGCATTCTCTCAACCAGCTTCACCTGGAATGCTTTTCCAACAGTCTTAAAGTAGTTCCAACATATGCTGAGCACTTGTTGGCTGCTTTTCCTTCACTCTGCAGTCAGACTCATCCCAAACCATCTCAATTGGATTGAGGTTGGGGGATTGTGGAGGCCAGGTCATCTGATGCAGCACTCCATCACTCTCCTTCTTGGTAAAATAGCCCTTACACAGCCTGGAGGGGTGATTGGTCATTGTCCTGTTGAAAAACAAATGATAGTCCCACTAAGCCCAAACCAGATGGGATGGCGTATCGCTGCAGAATGCTGTGGTAGCCATGCTGGTTATGTGTGCCTTGAATTCTAAACAAATCACAGACAGTGTCACCAGCAAAGCACTCCCACACCATAACACCTCCTCCTCCATGCTTTACGGTGGGAAATACATATGTGGAGGTCATTTGTTCACCCACACCGCGTCTCACAAAGACACGCGGCTGGAACCAAAAATCTCAAATTTGGACTCCAGACCAAAGGACACATTTCCACCGGTCTAATGTCCATTGCTCGTGTTTCTTGGCCCATCCAAGTCTCTTCTTCTTATTGGTGTCCTTTAGTAGTGGTTTCTTTGCAGCAATTCGACCATGAAAGCGTGATTCACACAGTCTCCTCTGAACAGTTGGTGTTGAGATGTGTCAGTTATTTGAACTCTGTGAAGCATTTATTTGGGCTGCAATTTCTGAGGCTGGTAACTCTAATAAACTTATCCTCTGCAGCAGAGGTAACTCTGGGTCTTCCATTCCTGTGGCGGTCCTCATGAGAGCCAGTTTCATTATAGCGCTTGATGGTTTTTGCGACTGCACTTGAAGAAACTTTCAAAGTTCTTGACATTTTTCAGATTGACTGACCTTCATGTCTTAAAGTAATTATGGACTGTCGTTTCTCTTTGCTTATTTGAGCTGTTCTTGCCATAATATGGACTTGGTCTTTTACCAAATAGGGCTATCTTCTGTATACCCCCCTACCTTGTCACAACACAACTGATTGGCTCAAACGCATTAAGAAGGAAAGAAATTCCACAAATTAACTTTTAGTCACCTGTTAATTGAAATGCATTCCAGGTGACTAGCTCATGAAGCTGGTTGAGAAAATGCCAAGAGTGTGCAAAGCTGTCATCAAGGCAAAGGGTGGCTACTTTGAAGAATCTCAAATATAAAATATATTTTGATTTGTTTTTTGGTTACTACATGATTCCATATGTGTTATTTCATAGTTTTGATGTCTTCACTATTATTCTACGATGTGTCCAAACTTTTGACTGGTAGTGTACACACACATGTGCGTGCACAGGTAGGCACACGTGCACGCAGGCACACACACACACAAACACATACCCATGTAGCTATATTTTCATGGTCGATAGTTGAAAAGTGCATGGAAATTATATTTATGCTGTTGGCCTGCCTCTGTATAGGTTCATAAAAATCCTTGAAGAACATTATTGTCCCATTGTAACTAATGTGCATAAGGGTCTCGAAGCTTATGTCCTATTTGAATATCGTGTAATCCTCTGAACAGAGCACAAGAGGGATGTGCTTCAACAAAGGTCCAGGCTATGGCAACCCTGATAACATGTCCTTATGTGATTTTCATACCCTCATGAAAATGCAGACAAAATACCATATTAGGTATTTTAGGACTAAGGATTGAAAGTAAAGCTACTTCAAGGACATCATTGAGAAATTTAAAGCATGATTTAAATTGGTTACCATTGTATGCTTTTGAACATGTTCTTTAAACCCCTCAGTGCTTATGTGGGTAGTTCAGTACCTGTGTGACTCATTCTTTCTGCAAACAGGAACAATGCAGGTACAGAACCTGGAGGTATGACGTCAGGTGTAGGCCTATAAGACCCTCTCAGCTTCACTGCGTGTACACACACACGCACATTCACATGCACACACGCACACACGTAGCTGTATTTCTATGGTTGATTAATCCTAATGGCATGAAAAGAGCATGGCAAGCTTTATGCCTTAGTCTTTCCTTTGCCCGGCCTCGGAAATCTCATAAGCATATTAAACACAGAGCGAGACCTCCTTGAAGAAGCTTCAGCACTCTGAATCTGTAGTCTGAGCGTTGATTAATGCTAGCTTGTGAATGAAGCGCCCCAGTGCACTTAGGTACACGCAGGCAATTATCTAAAGCACATAGCACTCTTACCATCAACACAATCAGACTATTCAGGAAGGATGTGCTGTGTGGTTGCTTTGCCCCCTTCATGATGTACAGTATATATAAAAAAACATAATTAAATAATTCTTGGCCATTTTAAGTAAGCCTTGTCCTAGGCTCCTGACCTATGGGCCATTTTGGCTATCTCCTGTTTCAGTAGTGTGAGGCAGCTTGAAGTACACCCCTGGACAGGACTCTATCCTCATATACATTTTTTTATTTTATGTATTTATTTATGTACTGTATAGTTTTAAGTATGTATTTGTTGTTTATTATCTGGGTCATTAGCTGACTTTAAATTGATGGAAGACGCAGGGCTGTGTATGTTGCAGTCGATTAGATTTAGTTTCCTGTTTGATTGTTTATTTGTTTGTCTGTGTGCTTTCGGTTGATGTTTTATGTCATTATACAATTCTCCAACCTCAGTGCACTGTATAAATTGGAATGTAATTTGTTTACTCCTGTCTTATGAAAATCAGATCATCATATGAAAACCTGGATTGTGTTTTGAAACGTAATGACACAGGTACTGTGCTACTTGAACTCGTCCAATAAGAACACTGATTTTCCTTTTCCATTGCAAAACATTTCACAACAGCGTGCTCTTGAACACTATCCCGTTCGCAAAATCACGTGAGTCATTCTCGACCCATCTCTCCCCCCACCCCACCTCCACACCCCCGCCCCCCTCTCTATTCGCCCCTACTTCCCCCCAGGTTCCGGGCCGGCTTCAAGAGGGCGTTCCGCTGGTGCCCCTTCATCCAGGTGTCCAGCTATGACGAGTTGGAGCTGAGAGCCACACGCCTCCACCCGGCCCGCCAGAGCAGCATGTACACCCTGTCCCGCATGGATACCTCCATGGTAGTGGTTTACGACCCTGTAGACGGAGCGAACAACCAGAACCAGGCCAGGAAGAAGAGCTACATCAACCCTAGAGTGGAAAACGGGCTTGGTTGCAATGGGAACGGGGCCAAGACTAAGGCAGGCTGCGCCCCCAACGCTGAGGCTGAGGACTTCTCCTAAAGGAGGGCATACGGGGAAGCAGACACACACTGTCAGGCACTTGCAAACACACAGGCATGTGTTCAAACACACAGGCATGTATAGAGTGGTACCATATACTGTGTACAGTACATGCAAAGACAGGTACACAATGTCACAGTCAATACACACACGCAAACACACACACTTTTCAAAGAGTTCAGAGAAAACACATTTTAGATGAGAAGCAGGAATTAATTGTCAAATTTAACCATATTGTACGCTCTGTAATACTGTGAAAATCACTGGAGTGTACTGTATAGAAAAACATGCATACGAAAAAAGATATACAAAAAATGCCTGGCCAAGTAACATCATGAATGCAAAGGCTGCTGAGTGTACAAAACATTATGAACACCTGCTCTTTCCATGATATAGACTGACCAGGTGAATCCAGTTGAAAGCTATTATCCCTTATTAATGTCACTTGTTAAATCCACTTCAATCAGTGTAGATGAAGGGGAGGAGACAGGTTAAAGAAGGATTCTTAAGCCTTGAGACAATTGAGACATGGATTGTGTGTGTGCCATTCAGAGGGTGAATGGGCAAGACAAAATATTTAAGTGTCTTTGAACGGGGTATGGTAGTAGGTGGCAGGCTCACTGGTTTGTGTCAAGAACTGCAACGCTGCTGGGTTTTTCACACTCAACAGTTTCCTGTGTGTATCAAGAATGGTCCACCACCCAAAGGACATCCAGCCAACTTGACACAACTGTGGGAAGCATTGGAGTCAACATGGGGCAGCATCCCTGTAGAATGAATTCAACACCTTGTAGAGTCCATGCCCCGATGAATTGAGGCAACTCCATATTAGGAAAGTGTTCTTAATGTTTTGTACACTCAGCTCCAAAGGTATTGGGACAGTGACATTTGTTGTTGTTTTGGCTCTGCACACCAGCACTTTGGATTTTTTTACAGCACTGTTTGAATACGCACAAATATCATGCCCCTCAAAAATGCTAACCTCCCATGTTATTGTAATGGTGAGAGGCTAGCATGTCTTGGGGGTATGATATTTGTGCGTCTGTAACTTTCTCACTCATCATTATTCACGATTCATTCAGGATTATCCATAATCATGGTAGCATCCACATTAATGTAGAAATGTTTAGAAACCTATTCTTATTTACGATAGTGACTAAAAAATTACACAATACATTACATTGGCCACAAGATAATCTGAAACACAACCAAAACACAACCAAAACAGTCTGTCTATAGAGCTGCTGCCTATGCTGTCTGACGATATCACTATTTTGTAGTTCTTCAAAGTAAATAAGGCATACTTTTATGACTGCTGAATACCAACTATCAATCACTTAGATCATGTATTTTCAGGTAGCGATACCTCTGAAGCAACAGCTGCTCTCCATATCCCCTCATGACTGCACGTTCTTCTCTGACTTCCATAGCAGGTGTAGAAGAAACACAGACCGGACAAGTAAATGCGCAATGGATTATGGTCATTGTAGTTAATTACCACGTTTTATGCACTAAACTATGTAGGATATAGTGGCATGTTGGAAACTACAACTCCCTACTATATCGCATAGTTCAGGCTGGATCTGATTTATCTCTAGAGAAACTGTGCAATGTGCTCACAGAAACCCCCCTAAATAAATGGAATTCAAATAATTGAACTGACTTTGGTCAATTAGTTGTCTAAGAAACCGAAAAATAAGCAACATTTCAGTTAATTGCTCAGCACTACAAATACTAAACTTTTGACTGCCTTAACACGCATATAAGTGAATTTGTCCCAATACTTTTGGTCTCCTAAAATGGGGGGACTTGTACAAAAAGTGGTGTAATTTCTAAACGGATCAAATCAAACTTTATTTGTCACATGCGCCGAATACAACAGGTTTATCGTGAAATGCAACAGGTTTATCACCTTATCGTGAAATGCTTACTTACAAGCCCTTAACCAACAATGCAGTTCAAGAAAGAGTTAAAAAAATATTTACCAAATAAACTAAAGTAAAAAATAGTAAAATGTAACACAATAAAATAACAATAATGAGGCTATATACAGGGGGTACCGGTACCGAGTCAGTGTGCGGGGGTACAGGTTAGTTGAGGTAATTTGTACATGTAGGTAGGGGTAAAGTGACTTTACATAGATAATAGACAGCATGTAGCCATTTGATTAATTGTTCAGCAGTCTTATGGCTTGGGGGTAGAAGCTGTTAAGGAGCCTTTTGGTCCTAGACTTGGCGCTCCGGTACCGCTTGCCGTGCGGTAGCAGAGAGAATAGTCTATGACTTGAGTCTTTGACTATTTTTTGGGCTTTCACCTGAATTTAAAGCTGACAGTCTGCACTTTAACGGCATAGTCATTGTATCATTTCAAATCCAAAAATGTGTCACTGTCCCAATACTTCTGGAGCTCACTGTATATAACACATTGTATATTATGAAATACTGTATTATGATACATTTGAAACAGTGTTCATGTGAAGAGCTACAACAGCGACAGCATACGAAGTCATCAATGTATTGTTTACGCGATAACGTTGGCCAGTACTCCATTTACAATGATGTGCTGGGGTGAATCCGGCATAATGCCTCGCTGATGACGGTTCTTCTGTATGCATGGTCCTCATTGAGCTGAATGATCGTTTCTCATCACACGCGCTAACATGCACGCATGTGCACGCACACACACACACAGCACTGTGGGAGATTTACAATGAAAAGGTCTTGGAGGGGCTCCTAAAATATACATGGACACCTATGAGTACACCTAAACCCTCCTCCACTGAACAAGAGAACATTCCCTCCTTTGATCTTTTGTTTACGGAGCTATGATTAGAACATTGGCATTATGCTGGGAGACATGGCTTGCCATGTTAGTTTATGGGTCATACTATTGTAAACTGTATAGGCTAGGCTACTGTGTGCCAGATCTCCATCATCATGTGACGCTCTAACATCAGCACATTTGATTGACCTGTGTTTTAGATACCATAGAGAATACATTTTCTGGAGCGACCTACTGTATATCTTTAGGCAGTGTGCCCATAGTTACCATTTGTAGCAGTGGGTTTTAGCTGTAGTCTTACGTAATGTATAGAATGACTAGTCCCAGTTTAAAGAAACTACAACTTATAAAGGCTTCATATGGCATACATATTGTCTTCATAAGCACTACATAGATTCTACATAGTCTTACGTCATGTAGTTACATCATGTATAGAATTACCAAAGTATCCTCCGTTATGTCCCAATTGTAACCTCTATAGCCACTTAGTGATTTCCAATGGAAAACACTGTTGATTAAACTCGCCAGTAAGAAATAGCTTTGTTAATTGAGTTTGGGTGGCATGCCATCGCTGCAGTGAATCTGGGCTCCAGAGAAGTGTGGTTTGGTTACCTAATGGTCCCTCATCTTTTTTCCAATAGTCCCGTGTGTGTGCGTGTCCTTGTGTGTGAGTGCACGTGAGAGTGCGCGTTTGTGTGTGTGTGTTAGGTGATCGTATGTACATAGTTTTCCCCCCATAGTCATACATGGTCAACATTAGGTCACCATTGGCAAAAAAAGCAAATTAATGATTACACAAATTTGCACATAAATAACTAGCTAATTGTTTATTGAAAGCGGCGTCATTGATCTGAATCCGAATGCTTAGTACAGCGTAAATAGATGCCTATTTGTTACTGCTAATGTTTTAAAGCAGTGTCAATGTTTTTACATGTTTGGGTAGCTTTGTAGTTGATGCATGCTTTCAAATAAGAAAACAAGTGCAAGGAAAACGGATGTGGAATGGAATGAAAATAGCAGATTACATTTGCTAGTTTCTTTTTAGCTGGCCACCTACTTTTATTTTGCCTTCATATTCCCATTGAGAAGTGCGTCATCTCCTGCATTGTACTTACATATAGTACTGTAGATTTGAAATAAATGCCCACAATGAGGTGTTTATACAATCACAGTGCGTGTGTGTGCTTGTGCGTGAGTGTGCCCACGGAGCAGAGTTTTCATGATCACAGTGCGTGTGTGTGTGTGCGTCCACAGTGCAGTGTTTATATGACCACAGTGTTTAGAATCTGGATGTCAGGGAAACCCTTGGGCCATCAATTAGATAGGTGCCATACTGAAAGAGGGTTGCCATCCCATCAGACTTCCAGTAAGGGGTGGTATTTCTCCCCTGGGTGTGCGTCTGTGTGTCTGTGTGCTTGCGTGCATGTGTGCGTGTACTATATACTGTGTGTGTGTGCGTGAGTGTGTGGAATCCTCCAGGGTTGAAATCAAGTGCTGGCACTAGCACCAGGCGTCTCTACAGCCTTTGTCTTATTTGTTTTAGGGTATTTCTTCCCCTGACCAATGAGAGTGAGCCTTGTTATACCCAACAGCCCAGTGCAGTATAATGACATTACATGCCATAGCTCAGGTTCCACGGCTGTCTGATAGGGGTCTCTAGGGAGTCTCCTGCCAACTCCCTCAGGGGGCAAAGATAATTCAAAACCTGAGGCACTAGTCTCACCTTGGGCCCCCAAGGCCCTTGTAGCCAGTGAATTGTTGTATTTTGTCACAGTTTGAATTGAAGTGTAATGGATTTTTTTCCAGATGACAGACTACCCACCTGTGGCCCTCAGCTTGACTTAAAGACAACATGAAAATAACAGCTCTGTGAAAAATAAAAACACAGCCTTCCTTTTGCCGGTGGTAAGGTAACAAACTAAACACAACAAGTCACATTTGATAGCGTTCATATATTAGTGGGGTTGCATCGCTGTGACAGGTTGCATCACAAGTGATGGAATGTAGTTCTTTAGTTTAATACTTGAGCATGATGCCTAATTTTTAAGCAGTGCATTTGTTCAATAAAATGTGAGGATTGGAATGATTACAGCCAATGCTATAGTGATATAGCAATAGAGGCAGGAATTTGGCATGAAGTTGTAAAGGCAATGAGCAGGTTTATCAAAAGATAATAAGAGCATTATAACTTTGATCAAAGACATTTCTAGATGAGTTTTCATGACACGCACTTTCATTTGTTTGTTTTGATATGAGCTAATGTGACCATTCGATTTGATAGTGATGCAAATGCATATATTACAGTGAAATCAGGCTAGATTTAGTTTAATATTGCCATTCATCTTCTCTGTGAGGAAACCTTCAATGTTTCCTTACCCCAGACGTGAAGTCAACATGGTCTTACCAGAATATGTAAAGGTAGTGACGTTAAACCATTGTAGCTAAATGTCACTTAAGCTTACATATTAGTTGTATATCACTTACAGTGACATTACTTATGTCACTATAATGATGTATTCAACCATTGTAGTTATGTGTCACCTAATCTGATTTATTACTTGTATGTCACATAGGGTGAAATATTACTCTTATGTCATTGTAATGATATATTGGCTAAGATTAGGGACAGGTTGTCCTAATGTCCTATAATGTCTACATTCGGACATATTTCTAACGAGGTGTGTCTGGTGTAGCGTTGCTGGAGTATGCCAGTAGAATGTTCTAAGACTTTGTGAAAGAATGTTAAACTTTTGAGACATTATGATTCAAGAATGTAAAGAAATACTATATTTGCGTCATGTATTTCATTATGTGTTGTCATGATGTGTTTTAGCTACTGTATTTATCATTCAATACCAAATCAAGCTTTTCTTCGATACTCTATTTTTTTTTATACAACGTTGTTATTCATTAAGATATGGTTTGATACAACAAGAAACAAAATACAGCAAGAAAAGAAAACAGTTGTGATGTCAGTTGTATATGTGTGTTACTGAAGACAATGTTTAGGTTTAATGTATAACTAATAGTGCCTCTATCAAATGGTAGGTATTTTTGCTTTGCAGTTCTCCAGATGATCTGATTTGATAATACTTCATTGTAAAGGGCCCTGAATATGGATATACCACAGTGTAATCAGTCATAACACCTTCACAAACACTACATAAATGCTAATGGCAGCATACAGTATGTAACAAACTCCTAGTTGACATATGCTGTGTAGTGACATTGGCATAAGGTATTATGAATGTTCATGTAGTGCTTATGAAGTTGTAATGTGATGATTATACATGTGGTACAAAGTATTTCTGCATAACCTCTTCTAAAGTTTGGTTTTATGGCCAGTTTCATGGACCCAGATTAAGTTTATTCATGTGCTCAGATTTTCCTTTGAATAGGCTTAATCTGGGTATGTGAACCCAGCCTGTCCTAAACAGTATTGTTCTGGTATCAATGTACAAAATTCAGTCTTAGCTTAATGTCAAGGGTCTGTCTATGCTCTTATCATGAATGTTTACTTCTACACAACCAAAACTATTTGAGCACATGGTTTTACATACAAAATTGAATAAACATACACTTAGAAAATCCTGTTTGCTCAGATTGAAAAGTGTTTTATGTAGTTACTGTATATGTGCTACAGAACATGTACATTTACAAGAACCATATGAACAGTTTTAAGCAGCATATGAACAGTGATAAGCAGCATATGAACAGTGATAAGCAGCATATGAACAGTGATAAGCAGCATATGAACAGTGATAAGCAGCATATGAACAGTGATAAGCAGCATATGAACAGTGATAAGCAGCATATGAACAGTGATAAGCAGCATATGTATAACTTGCAGTGTTTCACAGTGATAACAGTAGCACAGGCCCTTCCAATTTAAGACGTTGAATCATAAATCAATACATTCAATTCTGTACATTGTGAACAGTTTTGTTTTAGTTATTTATGACCAACTGGTTGAGTTTTGGTTGAGTTTTGGTTGACTTTCCTCACAACGTGGACTTTGTCATTGTCGATGTAACGTGTTTGGTTTAAAGTGATCCTGTAAATAAAATAATTGTATGTTCTTTATTAGGTGGGCCTTCTAATTATTCTTGTTGATGCTGTGTCAACATTCTGTGGTATTTACATGACCATTGTGCAGTGGTAGAAAAAGTACCCAATCGTCATACTTGAGTAAAAGGAAAGATTCCTTCATAGAAAATTACTGAAGTAAAAGTGAAAATCACCCAGTAAAATACTACTTGAGTAAAAGTCTAAAAGTATTCAGCTTTAAATATACTTCAGTACCGAAAGGAAATGTAATTGCTAAAATATACTTAAATATCAAAGGTAAAAGTAAAAGTATAAATGTCAAATTCCTTACATTAAGCAAACCAGACGGCACTTTTCTTGTTTTTTATCTATTTGAGAATAACCAGGGGCACACTCAAAGACTCAGACATAATCTACAGTACAAATGAAGTATTTGTGTTTAGTGAGTCCACCAGATCAGTGTCCGGAATGTTCTCTTGATAAGTGCGTGAATTGGACCATTTTCCTGTCCTGCTTAGCATTCAAAATGTAACAAGTACTTGTGGGTGTCAGGGAAAATGTATGGAGTAAAAAGTACATTATTTTCTTTAGGAATGTAGTGAAGTAAAAGTAAAAGTAGTCAAAAATTTAAATAGTAAAGTAAATAACAGATGCCCCCAAAAATTACTTACAGTGCATTCGGAAAGTAATCAGACCCCTTGACTTTTTCCACATTTTGTTACGTTACAGCCTTATTCTAAAATGGATTAAATAGTTTTTTCCCCTCATCAATCTAAACACATTACCCCATGATGACATAGCAAAAACAGGTTTTTAGAAATGTTTGCAAAAAATATATAATTAAACTAAAGGAAATATCACGTTTACATAAGTCTTTACTCAGTACTTTGTTGAAGCACCTTTGGCAGCGATTACAGCTTTGAGTCTTCTTGGGAATTATGCTACTAGCTTGGCAAACCTGTATTTGAGGAGTCTCTCCCATTCTTCTCTGCAGATCCTCTCAAGCTCTGTCAGGTTGAATGGGGAGCGTCGCTGCACAGCTATTTTCAGGTCTCTCCAGAGATGTTCAATCGGGTTCAAGTCCGGGCTGTGGCTGGGCCACTCAAGAACATTCAGAGACTTGTCCCGAATCCACTCCTGCATTGTCTTAGCTGTGTGCTTAGGGTTGTTGTCATGTTGGAAGGTGAACCTTCACCCCAGTCTCTGATCCTTAGCGCTCTGGAGCAGGTTTTCATCAAGGATCTCTCTGTACTTTGCTCCATTCATCTTTCCATAGATCCTGATTAGTCTCCCAGTCCCTGCCGCTGACAATCATCCCCACAACATGATGCTGCCACCACCATGCTTCAGCGTAGGGATGGTGCCAGGTTTCCTCCAGACGTGATGCTTGGCATTTAGGCCAAAGAGTTCAATCCTGGTATCATCAGACCAGAGAATCTTGTTTCTCATGGTCTGAGAGTCTTTAGGTGCCTTTGGTAAACTCCAAGTGGGCTGTCATGTGTATTTTACTGAGGAGTGGTTTCCATCTGGTCACCTCCCTGACCACGACCCTTCTCCCCGATTGCGCAGTTTGGCCAAGCGGCCAGCTCTAGGAAGAGTCTTGGTGGTTCCAAACTTCTTCCACTTAAGAATGATGGAGGCCACTGTGTTCTTGGGGACCTTCAATGCTGTATAAATGTTTTGGTACCCTTCCCCAGATCTGTGCCTCAACACAATCCTGTCTCAGAGCTCTACGGACAATTCCTTTGACCTCATGGCTTGTTTTTTGGTCTGACATACACTGTCAACTGTGGGACCTTATATAGACAGGTGTGTGCCTTTCCAAATAATGTCCAATCAATTGGATTTACCACAGGTGGACTCCAATCAAGTTGCAGAAACATCTCAAGGATGATCAATGGAAACGGGATGCACCTGAGCTTAATTTCGAGTCTCATAGCAAAGGTCTGAATACTTATGTAAATAAGGTTTTCCTTTTTTTTTTTTTTTACTGCTTTTTGGTGCAAACATTTCTACAAACCTGTTTTTGCTTTGTCAATATGGGGTGTTGTGTATTGATGAGGATACTTTTTTACATCCATTTTAGAATAAGGCTGTAATGTAACAAAATGTGGAAAAAGTAAAGGGGTCTGATTGCACTGTAAGTACAACTTTAAAGTATTTTTACTTTAGTACTTTACACCACTGCCATTGTGTAGTAGAATTTAGCTACTGCAGTTCACCTACAAAGAAAAGTTCCTAAGGGGCTGTCTGGGATTCAAACAACAACAAAGTGTTCACCCCACCACTTTTTGGCATCCCTACTACTTATTGTGGATGCTCTGTCAACATTCTGTGATACAGTATTTACATTACCATGGTGTTGCAGAATTTAGCTATTGTGGTTTCCCTTGAATCTAAACTATTGTTAAAGTGGCGTGGGGAACAGTCAAAACAAAGCAGATATCTAACCAATTATCCTAAACTAAATTCAAACAGATGCTTTCCTACTAGGAAGCAGTCGTACATGTGGTCGTGGAAGGGAAATTAGTCAATCCCTTATCCAATCTGAACCCACTTAGACGTGACTAATCCTCCAACTCCCATGTGAACATTTTTGGGACTGGGCATTCCTCTATGGATTTGCAAGGAGGCATAGAATTGGATAGAGGGCTCATCTTTGCATCTTCCATATGCACTCTTTATGCAACTCTATGGAAGGACAGCAGACAAGCTGTGAAGGAAACTTTCTGACTGTTGTGTATTTACTTCCAAATACTTTAGCTGCAGTTTGCTCCATTGAGCTTGCCAGGCACAGTGGAACCAATTAAATAGCCCCAAAAGTGCAAATCCCGCCCCACTGGCACCCCAAACAGACTCAGTTAAAGTACAATATTTAAAAAAAATATTATAATAACCTTCGGTCAGTTTTGCCACATGGTAAAGCAGAAATATCATGTTTTTTGGTTTTGAAATGCCAGAGGTTAGGCTACTGTTGTACTGTTACTGTCTACCCTTTAGTTCAGAGACTTATGAATGTGCATTGATATTCAAGAAGCAGAACCAAGACCATGACTTGCCTTGCCTCGCAATCCTCACATGACAATACTGATAATTCACCTGTCTGCACTCCAAATGAAACCAGAACTAACTCAGTCATAATCGCCACTCGCTTCAAACCCTGTCTGTATCCCAAATGGAACCCTATTACCTATTAAGTGCACTACTTATGACCAGGGCCCATAGGTCTCTGGTCAAAAGTAATGCATTATATAAGAATAGGGTGCTATTTTGGACTCAACCTCAGCCTCTTCCTCAGACTATAAGCTTCCTTATTCAATTGTCTTTACTTAGAGAGCTATTTACAAGATCTTCAAGAAAGACTGACAGACAGACTGACAGACATGGATTTATGCTAATTGTCCACATATTTGCATGTACTATTACCACCCCGTAAAGCTATTGCATCATTTCCTTTTAGTACATTGTAGTAGGTACAGTGAGGGAAAAAAGTATTTGATCCCCTGCTGATTTTGTACGTTTGCCCACTGACAAAGACATGATCAGTCTATAATTTTAATGGTAGGTTTATTTGAACAGTGAATTGGACCAACAAAAAAATCCAGAAAAACGCATGTCAAAAATGTTATAAATTGATTTGCATTTTAACGAGGGAAATAAGTATTTGACCCCTCTGCAAAACATGACTTAGTACTTGGTGGCAAGACCCTTCTTGGCAATCACATTCCATTTGCGAATAATCACACCAACTGTTGTCACCTTCTCATCAAGCTGCTTGGCGATGGTCTTGTAGCCCATTCCAGCCTTGTGTAGGTCTACAATCTTGTCCCTGACATCTTTGGAGAGCTCTTTGGTCTTGGCCATGGTGGAGAGTTTGGAATCTGATTGATTGATTGCTTCTGTGGACAGGTGTCTTTTATACAGGTAACAAACTGAGATTAGGAGCACTCCCTTTAAGAGTGTGCTCCTAATCTCAGCTCGTTACCTGTATAAAAGACACCTGGGAGCCAGAAATCTTTCTGATTGAGAGGGGGTCAAATACTTATTTCCCTCATTAAAATGCAAATCAATTTATAACATTTTTGACATGCGTTTTTCTGGATTTTTTTGTTGTTATTCTGTCTCTCACTGTTCAAATAAACCTACCATTAAAATTATAGACTGATCATTTCTTTGTCAGTGGGCAAACTTAAAAAATCAGCAGGGGATCAAATTCTTTTTTCCCTCACTGTAAATTGACAGACTGAATTTCTAGGCATGCCTCACTTGGTATAAGCTGGGTGTTCACTGTTCATGAGCTGAGGTGGAAGCGTTTGTGTTGAATTCTTTTTTGAAAGAAAGGTAACTACACAGAAAAAGGTTGGAACAAGATATCATTTATGGTTTTTCTACTTACTTTTCCGACTTACATGACATTTCCTCCGACATTATTACATTTTCAAACGAGTTTGTGGTAATCAGATGTTTTAGTTTTCCTTGGACTCTCCCTTTCTCTCAGTTCTAGATGCTTTAGCATTGACAGTATCATTGTCCTCAAACATCATCATTTCAATATTTCTCTGTGTGGTGATTCCCTGAAGAGGGCAGAATGAAGCCACGGGATGATGCAGGGTTGATGGCGTTGCTCATTACATTAGTGCCATTACTGCAGTCTAAAGTCGCATGGTTACTAATGTAGCGAAGAGACATATTGTACTAGGGCCATCTTGTTTATCCCTTGCTGTCATTGAAGCAGATGTTGTTCTTGCTGAAGTAATGAAGCACAATAAACATATTTCTCCGACCTTCCATTCGCTCTCATCTTCCCACTCTTCAACCCCAGCGTGTGCTCTAGCTTGAGTATGTTCTTGGTTATATGCAAGTTTCATTTGAGCTCTATACATAACAGTGTCTAGAATTATTGCACCCCCCTTGGACTTTTTCCCAATTTTCTTGTTTTACAACATGGAATTAATTCAAATGGATTTGATACGTTTTTTGTTGTTGTCACTAAACGTACTCCATAATGTTATATTAAATAGGCTCTTTAAAAAAAAGATAAAACATTTCCCTCTAAATTGAATGTGTATTTCATAGGTCAGACATCTTCTTGGGTAGCGAGAAAAAAAGAAAACAAAATAAGAAACACATTTTCTTCTAAATTGAATGCAGTGGTGTAAAGTACTTAAGTAAAAATACTTGAAAGTACTACATAAGTCGTTTTTTGGGGTATCTGTACTTTACTTTGGGCTTCCTATTTCAGCTTCCTATTTCGCAACAAATCCTCCTTCACTCATGCTGCCAAACATGCCCTCGTAAAACTGACTATCCTACCGATCCTTGACTTCAGCAATGTCATTTTACAAAATAGCCTCCAACACTATACTCAGCAAATTGGATGTAGTCTATCACAGTGCCATCCGTTTTGTCACCAAAGCCCCATTTACTACCCACCATTGTGACCTGTACGCTCTCGTTGGCTGGCCCTCACTACATATTCGTCGCCAAACCCACTGGCTCCAGGTCATCTATAAATCTCTGCTAGGCAAATCCCTGCCTTATCTTAGCTCATTGGTCACCATAGCAACACCCACCCTTAGTATGCGCTCCAGCAGGTATATCTCACTGGTCATCCCCAAAGCCAACACCTCCTTTGGCCGCCATTCCTTCCAGTTCTCTGCTGCTAATGACTGGAACGAACTGCAAAAATCTCTGAAGCTGGAGACTCTTATTTCCCTCACTAACTTTAAGCATCAGTTGTCAGAGCACCTTACCGATCACTGCACATGTACACAGCCCATCTGTAATTAGCCCACCCAACTACCTCATCCCCATATTGTTATTTATTTTGCTCATTTGCACCCCAGTATCTCTATTTGCACATCATCTCTTGCACATCTATCACTCCAGTGTTAATACTAAATTGTAATAATTTTTCACTATGGCCTATTTATTGCCTTACCTCCATAACTTACTAAATTTGCACACACTGTATATAGATGTTCTATTATGTTATTGACTGTATGTTTTGTTTATCCCATGTGTAACTCTGTGTTGTTGTTGTTTTTATCGCACTGCTTTGCTTTATCTTGGCCAGGTCGCAGTTGTAAATGAGAACTTGTTCTCAACTGGCCTACCTGGTTAAATAAAGAAAACAAAATAATATTAATATTTTTGACTTTTACTTTTACTTCACTACATTCCTAAAGAAAAGTATGTGCTTTTTACTCCATACATTTTCCCTGACACCCAGAAGTACTCAATACATTTTGAATGATTACCAGGACAGTAGACTTGTCTAATTCACACACTTATCACGAGAACGTCCCTGGTAATCAAATCAAATCAAATGGTATTTTGTCACATGCGCCAAATACAACAGGTGTAGACCTTACAGTGAAATGCTTAATTACAAGCCCTTAACCAACAATGCAGTTCGAGAAAGAGTTAAGAAAATATTTACTAAATAAAAAGTAACACAATAAAATAACAATAACGAGGCTATATACAGGGGGTACCGGTACCGAGTCAATGTGCTGGGGTACAGGTTAGTCGAGGTAATTTGTACATGTAGGTAGGGGTAAAGTGACTATGCATAGATAATAGACAGTGGCTGGCAGCAGTGTAAAAACAAATGGAGGGGAGGTCAATGTAAATAGTCCGGCTGGCCATTTGATTAATTGTTCAGCAGTCTTATGGGCTTGGGGGTAGATGCTGTTAAGGAGCCTTTTGGTTCTAGACTTGGCGCTCCAGTACCGCTTGCCATGTGGTAGCAGAGAGAACAGTCTATGACTTGGGTGACTGGAGTCTTTGACAATTTTTTGGGCCTTCCTCTGACACCGCCTAGTATATAGGTCCTGGATGGCAGGAAGCTTGGCCCCAGTGATGTACTGAGCCGTACGCACTACCCTCTGTAGCGCCTTACGGTCAGATGCCGAGCAGTTGCCATACTAGGCGGTGATGCAACCGGTCAGGATGCTCTCGATGGTGCAGCTGTATAACTTTTTGAGGATCTGGGGACCCATGCCAAATCTTTTCAGTCTCCTGATGGGGAAAAGGTGTTGTCATGCCCGCTTCACAACTGTCTTGGTGTGTTTGGACACCAAGGAACTTGAAACTCTTGACCCGCTCCCTACTGCCTCTGATATGGCGGACTCACTAAACACATGCTTCGTTTGTAAATTATGTCTGAGTGTTGGAGCATGCCCCTGGCTATCCGTAAATCAATAAAAAACAAGAAAATTATGCCGTCTGGTTTGCTTTATATAAGGAATTTGAAATTATTTATACTTTTACTTTTGATACTTAAGTATATTTAAATCCAAATACTTTTAGACTTCTACTCAAGTAGTATTTTACTGGGTGACTTTTACTTGAGTCCATTTCTATGAAGGTATCTTTAATTTTACTCAAGTATGACAATTGGGTACTTTTCCCACCGCTGATTGAATGCGTAATTCAGAGATCAGGGATCGTATCCATATAGCGTCTCAGAGTGGGAGTGCTGATCTAGAATCAGGTCCCCATCTGTCTTTATAATCTTATTCATTTTGATCTAGAAGGCGGAACTGATCCTAGCTCAGCACTCCTACACTGAGCAGCTTTGTGGAGATGGGCCCTGATGTCATCTTGGATAGCAGCTACTGTGATTCCATGGAAGTGTTCTTTCAAACTCACACCAGTCATGGTTGGAATCACACCACTAAATAAGGCAATTGGCATGCAGAGGTTCTTTGGAGAGTATTGTTACTGTATTAGCCTAGCAATAAATCCTACCACCTACGCACCACATGGCAGAGCAGCGTGTGCATGTGCGTGCGACAGTTTGTGGCTGCTCTATGTCTGTGTCTGTGCTCTTGTCAGGTTAAGTATTAAGGTATACAGACAGACCTTACTGCCATAGGCAGATGTGGAAAATATCACATACCTGTCAATTTAGTTCCATGGCAGCTAGCAAGGTAGCATAGCTTGATATGCCTATACACTTGTTTGACTTATAATGAATAGTCTTTCTTGGATGTTTTTTCCAAGACAAAACATTTGAAATTCAAAAGGGAAATTAGGTATGCAATCTTTTTTTCCTTTTTTAAATCAGACCCATTTCGGTGAGACATACAACAAGAATCACAGGGTCGCACTGGTGTGGAAATCAAAGTCCCTTTATGTAAGAAAAAACGTGTTTTTCTTCTTCTCAGGGGAGATTTTTAGCTTTAAAGGGGTGGGCTGGCCGGGGTGTAGTGGAATACTTTCATTCATCACTGGAGTCGCCTCACTCCTTAGAATTGATCCCCAGACAATGGAATTAACTCTTTCCTGTCTTTTAAAAGACTGTTCCCTGAGTCTCTCAATGATCATATTTATCCTATATTTAGGGGTCAGTTTTTCAGAACGTTTAATCGAGATCTAAAAGATCCTGTGCTGTCTTAATTCCATTCCCCTATGTTAATTCTTAAAAGATACTGAAAGGGAATAAACACAGTATTTGTGGTTTCATAATGATTTGGTTGACTTTTTTCTGAAAGTATCATCCGAAAGCAAGGAGGGACCACAACTGAAGGGAGCAATAGAATTCAACACAACACACAATCATTAAGATGTGGATTAAACATTCGGAGCCCCTGCACACCTTCACACGTTTGTACTACGAATTCAGAGTCAAGCACACAGATCTTTCATCTTACTAGTCATGTCATAAACTTTTTTCATACAGTATTCCATACAGCGGATCTTGACATTGTTACCTGCAATCCAAAAGAAATTGCTTTCATATTCACTCCATAGTACATTAAAAGTTGAAAGCTTTCTCTGAAAGTATGTCCCTCATGTGAAATATAGATGTTGATTCTTTATACAGGTCAGAGTGTGAGGTGGAAAATCCCAGAGATTTACACTAGACACAATATCTAGTTTGTGTGCATTGATATTGAGCCGGGTCTCTTCTCTAAGGGTTTTGATTATGTAAGATGCATTCTGTTGACTTTTATCAAGGCATAGACTCAAGACCTCAATAAACCGACAACCTCTCTTTTTCAAATAAATAGAAATGGTGAAACAGCTTGATTCCTTTATGATGATATTTCCTATGAATTATAGATGAGTCTATAACACAGAATTCCCTCCATTTACTTTCACCAGTCCATCGAAATGATCAACCCCCCCTCCCCCCCAAACACACACACACCATTTCTTAGATGTATTTCTTGTTGCGAATGTACCCTTGATCATCAATACAATACCAGCACTTCTATCATTTGCATTCCTCTTCCTCGCCTGCTATCCAACTATCTATTCTCATTTGCATATCTTTCAACATACACTGCTGTGTGTCTGTGTCACAGGATGTATTGATGGGCGGTATTACACCACAATGAAGCTTTGATAAAGATATATTATTTAGGCTGTCATTTCTCCCCTTTTTTGATCGAAAGGTTACCCAGTGATTTACATAAGTTTATACTGTATATGCATTTATGCCTTCATTTTCATAAATTCGATTTCTGGCAATGTAGCTCAATCCTATCACTCTCTCTTTGGAGTCTGATTGGCTGTTGAGATTTGCGCACATTTGGTGTGTTTTTTTTGGTGATGTTTTGAGACAGCAGTGCTTATCCTAAATGTACAGAGAATGAAGCCCATGTCTGTTTACCAATGAATAGCTGATACACAGGTGGGAGTATTACTTTAATGCAGTAGTTTTTATATCAATATCAAATCACTTCTGGCTAACCTTATTGTAACAGATTTCCATTAAATGGGCAAAAATTGCTTTTTAGCAAAAAACAATTTCTCAAGCAATAATTTAGCTAGGACTGTCTGGGAGTGGTCTGAGTGGGGAGGGGAAAACAGAAAACTAGCTGTTATTGGCAGAGAGGTTTGGAACCAATTTACCGCATGGTGATGTCACCATGGAAACCCGAAACTCCCGCCCATGCAAAAAAGGTCCTGTGTAGATTGTATTTTCAATCAGCAACTATCAGGAAATAACACTGATCCAATTTCTTCACACTTTTATATGTTAGTTTCATCAAGGAAAAACATAATTTTGACTGAACTGGGCCTTTAAGCTTCTATTACGCTAAGCTTCCCTCATCGTCTGTGACTGCGGTAAATAACTGCAAGGGAAAGCTGTGAAGAGAGCACAACTACTAAATCCTAAATTACTAAGTACTAAATCCATGTAGTCTTGGCGTGGAGTGGTGGGAGTTTGATGTTCTTTATGTAGGTCTACTGCATCAAATGCTTGGGGACATTAATGTTCCCCCACACACCTCACCATGTGTTCACAGCATGTTCCTACATGAGTACGAGTGTCCCTAGTGCCTACAGGAGTGTCCCTAGTAGAAGATGCCCTTAAGCTGCACTTCCTGCGTTGTGTGTGTGTAGTGCGTGTGTTTGTGTGTGTGCGTGTGTGTGTTTGTGTGTGCGTGTCCGTGTGTGTGTGTGTGTGTGCTGTTAGGGGACAGATAACAGCTTCCCCACTGTGCTTTGTGCTCCACCTCTCCCACAGTTGGACTTCCTGACATAGGTGGAGGATCTCTTGAAATTAGCCCTTGGGGGGTAGAAGCTGTTTAGAAGCCTCTTGGACCTAGACCTGGCGCTCCGTTACCGCTTGCCGTGCGTTAGCAGAGAGAACAGTCTATGACTAGGGTGGCTGGAGTTTTTGACAATTTTTAGGGCCTTCCTCTGACGCCGCCTGGTATAGAGGTCCTGGATGGCAGGAAGCTTGGCCCCAGTGATGTACTGGGCTGTACGCACTATCCTCTGTAGTGCCTTGCGGTCGGAGGCCGAGCAGTTGCCATACAAGGCAGTGATGCAACCAGTCAGGATGCTCTCCATGGTGCAGTTGTCGAACCTTTTGAGGATCTGAGGACCCATGCCAAATCTTTTCAGTCTCCTGAGGGGGAATAGTTTTTGTCGTGCCCTCTTCACGACTGTCTTGGTGTGCTTGCACCATGTTAGTTTGTTGGTGATGTGGACACCAAGGAACTTGAAGCTTTCAACCTGCTTCACTACAGCCCCGTCGATGAGAATGGGGGCGTGCTTGGTCCTCTTCTTTTTCCTGTAGTTCACAATCATCTCCTTTGTCTTGATCACATTGAGGGAGAGGTTGTTGTCCTGGCACCACACAGTCAGGTCTCTGACCTCCTCCCTATAGGCTGTCTCGTCATTGTCGGTGATCAGGCCTACCACTGTTGTGTCATCGGCAAACTTAATGATGGTGTTGGAGTCGTGCCTGGCCATGCAGTCATGATCGATCAGGGAGTACAGGAGGGGACTGAGCAGGCACCCCTGAGGGGCACCCGTGTTGAGGATCAGCGTGGCGGATGTGTTGTTACCTACCCTTACCACCTGGGGGCAGCCCGTCAGGAAGTCCAGGATCCAGTTGCAGAGGGAGGTGTTAAGTCCCAGGGTCCTTAGTTTAGTGATGAGCTTTGAGGGCACTATGGTGTTGAACGCTGAGCTGTAGTCAATGAATAGCATTCTCACATAGGTGTTCCTTTTGTCCAGGTGTGAAAGGGCAGTGTGGAGCGCAATAGAGATTGCATCATCTGTGGATCTGTTGGGGCGATATGCAAATTGGAGTGGGTCTAGGGTTTCTGGGATAATGGTGTTGATTTACAAGGGTAGCCAGGTGTTAGAATGTGAAGTGTAGAGGTTTGGCTGGCATTTGCTCAAAGAAGTGATCGACAGAGACTTTCCCAAGGTGTTGTGGTATTGTATTTTATTAACTTCAAAATGATCCAGTAATCTGTTACCTTCTGTTGTTACCTTTTGAAATCGAAATGCCTCATTTACATTGACAAAATACTTTTCACCAGAAAACTGGTATAATGCCCGACATCACAATAAATCCATTTAAAGGCTTGAATGAATCCCATTTTTGTGCAGTTGAAGTTGAACAGTCAACTATAGACACATTCAGTTAATGTCTCTAGCCTCACATTGTACATTCCCATAGGGGAGAGGAACACACACAAACAAAAGAGAGTCAAGCGTATCAAAAAACCTATTTACACACACACACACACACACACAAACACAAACACACTATAAATGAGTCACCAGGGAAGACAAGAACTGGCACCTTCCTGGACTTAAAAGGGTGAAGATAAAGTTGTGAGAGCTGGTAGTTAAGTGTAGTTCTGTGTTGAATGAACATTCTCAAGCTTTTCCGGCATTTCTGTCCGTTATTTTCACCACTTTCCAGCTTCCTTTCAGACCACCATTTTGAGATTTCGGAGTGGCAAATCGGAAGCATCTCTAAGGTCCTTGGGAAGTGGAATGAAAAATATCCACTCTTGATTATAATGCTAGTCACACATACAAAATGAAACATTCCATGCAATACACAAACACATATTGTCATGAATCCCGCTTCCTGAGTCTGTTTCTGCCTGAGTTACCTGTTTTTTGTCTTGGAGTCTGTCTCCTGAAGGTTCCTGAACGCACCCTGTCTGGTTGCCGGGCGACGAAGCTAGGCGGGAGATCTCTCGATTACCCGCACCTGCATCTCATCAGCTATCTGCACACCTGGTCCTGATCATCACCTCTTCACTTCATAAGCTCTGACCTGACATCCATTCCCTGCTGGATCGTTAGCCATGAACAGTATGCTGTGTCAGCGTATCAGCCTCAAAGTTACTAGAGTTAGTTTTGTTGTTTTGTACTTTTTGCTTGCCGTGTACTTACCTTCGTTTACTCTGTCTACAGTCATTCTACCGGAACATTCACCCCACCCCTGCCTGTTCGTCGGTGGCTTCTGTGCCATCATTGGATCTGCCTATTCACTCCCACCAACTCACCTCCGCTGCCCGCTCCGTCTCCTGGATTATTCTGCTTCCACATTTGAATCTGTAAATAAATACTCACCTTTGTTCCACTCACCTTGTCCTGGTCTGCTTCTGGGTTCTGCTTTAGAGAATCGTGACACATATGTCTACAGTCAGTCAGATATGCCACCAGTATAAATCAATCAGTTGTCAGAGCCAGCCATTTAAAACCTTGCTTGTTGTCATGCCTCAGGCTCCCAAAGAGAGCTGGCATCGTTACATTAATCATGGCTGCCATTTGGAGAATCACCTGAGGGTAGGCTTGGGGCCTGATCAAACAGAATGCACAATCCATTCAACACATATAGATAGATGTTCAGCAGTACAGAGACATATCACAAACAGCAACTTACTATGATACAGTCTACAGATGGTATGATAACCTTTAAAAAGAGATGAGCTAAATATACTGCTGTCTGTTGCCAAGAATATCGAGCCTTTGTTAGGTTATGGCCACACAGAGACACATTACATTTATTTATTTTCACCTTTATTTAACCAGGTAAGCCAGTTGAGAACAAGTTCTCATTTACAACTGCGACCTGGCCAAGATAATGCAAAGCAGTGTGATAAAAACAACAACACAGAGTTACATATGGGGTAAACAAAACATAAAGTCAAAAATACAACAGAAAATATATTTACAGTGTGTGCGAATGTAGTAAGTTATGGAGGTAAGGCAATAAATAAATAGGCCATAGTGCAAAAATAGTTACAATTTCGTAATTAACACTAAATGATAGATGTGCAAAAGATGATAGGCAAATAGAGATACTGGGGTGCAAATTAGCAAAATAAATAACAATATGGGGATGAGGTAGTTGGGTGGGCTAATTTCAGAATGGCTGTGTACAGGTGCAGTGATTGGTAAGCTGCTCTGACAACTGACGCTTAAAGTTAGTGAGGGAGATAAGAGCCTCCAGCTTCAGAGATTTTTGCAGTTCGTTCCAGTCATTGGCAGCAGAGAACTGGAAGGAATGGTGGCCAAAGGAGGTGTTGGCTTTGGGGATGACCAGTGAGATATACCTGCTGGAGCGCAGACTATGGGTGGGTGTTGCTATGGTGACCAGCGAGCTAAGATAATACAGGGATTTGCCTAGCAGTGATTTATAGATGACCTGGAGCCAGTGGGTTTGGCGACGAATATGTAGTGAGGGCCAGCCAACAAGAGCGTACAGGTCACAATGGTGGGTAGTATATGGGGCTTTGGTGACAAAACGGATGGCACTGTGATAGACTACATCCAATTTGCTGAATAGAGTGTTGGAGGCTATTTTGTAAATGACATTGCCGAAGTCAAGGATCGGTAGGATAGTCAGTTTTACGAGGGCATGTTTGGCAGCATGAGTGAAGGAGGCTTTGTTGCGAAATAGGAAGCAGATTATAGATCTAACTTTTGATTGGAGATGCTTGATGTGAGTCTGGAAGGAGAGTTTACAGTCTAACCAGATACCTAGGTATTTGTAGTTGTCCACATACTCTAGGTCAGACCCGCCGAGAGTAGTGATTGTAGTCGGGTGGGCGGGTGCAAGCAGCGTTTGGTTGAAGAGCATGCATTTAGTTTTACTAGTGTTTAAGAGCAGTTGGAGTTTACGGAAGGAGTGTTGTATGGCGTTGAAGCTCGTTTGGAGGTTTGTTAACACAGTGTCCAATGAAGGGCCAGATGTATACAAAATGGTGTCGTCTGCATAGAGGTGGATCCGAGCGTCACCAGCAGCAAGAGCGACATCATTGATATACACAGAGAATAGAGTCGGCCCAAGAATTGAACCCTGTGGCACCCCCATAGAGATGGTCAGAGGTCCAGACAACAGGCCCTCCGATTTGACACATTGAACTCTATCTGAGAAGTAGTTGTTGAACCAGGCGAGGCAGTAATTAGAGAAACCAAGGCTATTTAGTCTGCCAATAAGAATGCGGTGGTTGACAGAGTCGAAAGCCTTGGCCAGGTCGATGAAGACGGCTGCGCAGTACTGTCTTTTATCGATCGTGGTTATAATATCGTTTAGGACCTTGAGCGTTGCTGAGGTGCACCCATGACCAGCTCGGAAACCGGATTGCATAGCGGAGAAGGTACGGTGGGATTCAAAATGGTCGGTGATCTGTTTCTTAACTTGGCTTTCAAATACTTTCGAAAGGCAGGGCAGGATGGATATAGGTCTGTAACAGTTTGGATCTAGAGTGTCACCCCCTTTGAAGAGGGGGATGACCGCTGCAGCTTTCCAATCTCTGGGGATCTCAGACGTTACGAAAGAGAGGTTGAACAGGCTAGTAATAGGGGTTGCGACAATTTTGGCGGCTAATTTTAGAAAGGGTCCAGATTGTCTTGCCCAGCTGATTTGTAGGTGTCCAGATTTTTCAGCTCTTTCAGAACATCAGCTGTCTGACTTTGTGTGAAGGAGAAGCGGGGGGGGGGGGGGGGCATGGGCAAGTTGCAGCAGAGGGTGCAGAGCTGGTGGACGGGGTAGTGGTAGCCAGGTGGAAAGCATGGCCAGTCGTAGCAAAATGCTTGTTGAAATTCTCGATTATTGTAGATTTATCGGTGGTGACAGTGTTTCCTAGCCTCAGTGCAGTGGGCAGTTGGGAGGAGGTGCTCTTATTTTCCATGGACTTTACAGTGTACCAAAACGTTTTGGAGTTAGTGCTACAGGATGCACATTTCTGTTTGAAAAAGCTAGCCTTTGCTTTCCTAACTGATTGTGTATATTGGTTCCTGACTTCCCTGAAAAGTTGCACATCGCGGTGGCTGTTCGATGCTAATGCAGTACACCACAGGATGTTTTTGTGCTGGTCAAGGGCAGTCAAGTCTGAGGAGAACCAGGGGCTATATCTGTTCTTAGTTCTGAATTTATTGAATGGGGCATGCTTATTTAAGATTGAGAGGAGAGCACTTTTAAAGAACAACCAGGCATCCTCTACTGACGGAATGAGGTCAATATCCATCCAGGATACCCGGGCCAGGTCAATTAGAAAGGCCTGCTCGCTAAAGTGTTTTAAAGGATTCATACATATAAATATTATAAATATATTTTTAAAGGTCCCCCCCACACCCTGGCAATCTGATAGCATGTAAAATCAATAATTGGATAAAAACAAATAAATACATATTACATAGTAAATCTACTGAACAATATATCATATAGCATCTGAAATAGTTACAAATTATTTATATACATTAATGGATTTAAAGGCCCGTTGGTTAAGAGTTCAGAAATGTCCACTGCTGCTTTTCATTTCAGTCATTTAGCAGACAGACACTCTTATCCAGAGCGACTTACAGTTAGTGAGTGCATACATTTTCATACTGGTCCCCTGTGGGAATCAAACCCACAACCCTGGTGTTGCAAACGCAATGCTCTACCATCTGAGCTACACAGGACTATATTTCACGTGTCCAGAGTGGACACCTTGGCCCTGTGGATCCACACATTTCCTTAAACGTGAGCAGCAATTGTTGCAATGGTAACTATTGAGGTGGAATTCACCTTTGTACAAAAATTTTTTAGCAGCTGTGGTTCCTGCCATCCACACTGTTTGTTGGCGTTCTGACATGTGCAAATCAGAGTCATCACAAAGCAACATCACTACTGGATCTAATGGCAATATTTTATCTATAAATACAGAGATTACATCGTTGACTTTGGCTTAATCCGTAATTTTCTGAGACAAAATGTCTGTCTGCCTGCAGCCTTACACTATAATAACAATATATCCAAATGTCATTTATCCAAAGTTACTTACATTCATGAGTGCATACATTTTCAGTGTGGGTGGCCCCAGTGGGAATCGAAACCCATGGCGTTGCGACTGAGCCACACAGGACACTATTCCCATTAGATTGTTATGTGTTTTATCTCTCCTTTGCTTTTGCCTTACATTAACCTCATCTTTTAATTTCCATTTTAGGTTTCCCTCAAAGCGCAATTTATCCCTGAATGACAGTGGCTTACACACACACGCACACACAGTACGCACACATGCACGCAAGAACACACACACACACAAGGACACACGCACACACACACACACACACACACACACACACACACACACACACACACACACACACACACACACACACACACACACACACACACACACACACACACACACACACACACACACACACACACACACACACACACACACACACACACACACAGACTTTCCTCCTCAGGAAGATGTCAGTGAGACTTTCATGTTATTCACAAGCAGATTACTCAGTCATGAACAGCACAGTTGGCCCTGCAATCATACAAGCACTTCTCATTGGCCTGCCACAGGCACAGAGTTCTGCTCTGTCAGACTGTGATTAGGACCTACAGAACGTTCCGGCTCCTTCACTGGGATGAAATGGGCGTTCCCGCTGGCTGTACTGACCGACGGACATTCCACTCGACTATAAGTGGTGCATTGGAGAAATAACCTGAGCAACTCGACTGAGCCTTAGAGGCACTAGACAGCGAACACGGTTGCTGCCTCCCCTGCCGCAAAACAATGATCAATTACATTAAGATATAACTCATTTTTCCAGACTGAGCTCGGGAGTTTTTTCTCAGCTTCCTCTTGGGAGTCTTTAAAAGCAATGAACAATAGATTACAAAAACGACTAGATTAATTTGAGAAGATTTCCTCTGCCCTCAATATCTAAACTATTGCTCCGGGCAATAACCAAGCGCCTCAGAATCAATTCAAGCACTATCATATTGTCTCGTTGTTGCCTACGTCTTATTTTGCTCTGGTCTTTTGAGATGAGCCGGTCCTTGAAAATAATGCTCAAAGCAATGCTGCTCTTACTCAAGGTCCTGATGGGCCCCCAGGCCCCAAATTAAAGAGTGAGGCCTGCCAGGCAATCACAAAGCAATCACACCCCTATCTGTGCTGCCCCTCAGGCTCAACACGGCTAGATTACTCAGAGAAGGAACATTGGGTCGGGGGACTTAACTTCTCTATGCTATCTTGGAGTGGAGTGGCTCCTTAACAGTACAGCACATGGGGTGAATGCAGAAGTGCACAATGTCGACCCTTGAGGGCCGTAGTCAGCGTCTGCTTGTTTTCGTTCTCTTCTGTTGACAATCAGCTACTGAGTTAGACCAGGCAAAAAATAGGTGTTTTATCTCTATGGGCGATCAGAGAATGTTTGTCAGAAAGCAAGGAACAAAAACCAGCAGGACTGTGGAGCTTTGAAGATTGCAGCGGTGCACTTCTGTTTTTATGTGATGCAGTGTGATGTGGTGCTGTCGTCCCCATCTCATGAGTCAGAGGATACCTGACGTAACACATACTGTATTCTGTTGTCCCCTTTGATTCCAGTTCTGATATCAGCAGCCATCCATGCTTTTGTGTATTTTTTTCTAAACCTCAATGTGAATACTCAGAATCGCATGTTCAATTTTATGTTGTTTTCAGAGGGCGCAGAGGAAGAGATCGCTTTTTGAAGATATTAATGCCTTTCAGTGATAGTTATCAGTCTTGGGCTGGTGTGCCCAGTCAGTGAGAACAAAAATGTTGATTTCTGAAGAAGATCAATACTTCATGACATATCAAGATGTCTATCCTGGGCAATCAATCCTCATTGATTGACCTCATCCTGACTAACCATCCCCATAAGTATTTGGCTAGTGTTGTATTTGCAAATTATATCAGTGACCACTGACCTATTGCTTGCATTAGAGATATCAAATTAAAAAACTCTGACCCTCATATTGCTGTGATGAGAACCTTTACGAAAATCTCACCCTTTGTGTTCCTTCATGATCTATATTCTTCAGAGCTTTTTTCTACTAGCTTTTTACTACAAGGCCCTGTTTTGGCACTTTAATTTTTCTCATCCATTTTTACATCTCTGGCTGATAAACATGCCCCTTTCAAGCAACTCAGAGCCAAAAACCAAACTAAAGCATGGTAACCTCCTGTACTCTCAGACCTCCTCTTTATAAGAAATCAAGCCTTGGCCAAGATTAACTCTCATTAGCTGATTGGCAGCTATTTAGGCGATTGAGAAATAGGTGCACTGCCTCGGTTAAACAAATCAAACACCTTTCTTAGCGTTATGGCAGACTCTGTTAGTGATCCCTCTAAATTCTGGAAAACCGTTAATTCACTGAAGCGGGGTAATTCTTCTACTTCCCTGCCTAAGCAAGTCGTTTTAGACTCCTGCATCATTACTGAAAAAGTTCAGATTTGTGATACTTTTAATCAGCATTTTATCTCAGCTTGTTTCTTATTTAAATGAAATGGTGGTCATACAGGTCTTGGCCAGTCAGTTGACTGTTCCTCCCACATACAGCCTCCAGTTGCCTCGATGGATGATCAGTCAATCTCACGTGATTTAGGAAATGGTAGTCAGGGTTTTTCTTTTAGGCTACTCACAGAAACAGAGTTCTTGCTGCCTTATTAGCTATGGACATCAAGAAGTCATTAGGGGCCCTGTGTAGCTCAGTTGGTAGAGCATGGCGCTTGCAACACCAGGATTGTGGGTTAGAGTCCCACGGGGGGCCAGTATGAAAACATTTATGAAAATTTATGCACTCACTAACTGTAAGTCACTCTGGATAAGAGCGTCTGCTAAATGACTAAAATGTAATGTAAATGTACCAAAAGGTAGGTTGGGCCACTTTGTATGTAGGGAGAGAGCAGCATTCTCTTGTGTTAATTTACAAAGCACTCATGCAGAAACTTCCTATGTATCTATCATCATTAATTCAATTTAGACGTACACATTACCAAACCCGGTCACAGGCTTGGATAACACTGGAGGCCCCTTCGTTCTCCACAGAGTTGGGTAAAGCTGCATTTGTTTTTTTTACGCCCTTTATGTGGAACAATTCACAGAAATCTCTGAAATTAGATGTTCTGTTCCCCCTTGGTCAGTTCAGAGAAATGATCAGAGACCTCTATGTTGAATGTTTTTGTTTTTCATATGTTTTGATGTATATATATTTGATGTATTTATGCAGGGCTCATCTGAAAAAGAGACCCTAGTCTCAGTATGACTTCCCTGTCAAAATAAAGGTTTAATAAAATTGGTGTAATAACATTCAAAGGCAATTAAAAAGCATAAGCTCTTTGCTCTTTGCTCTTTGTCCAATGTGGCTCAGTTGGTAGAGCATGGCGCTTGCAATGCCAGGGTTGTGGGTTCGTATTCCCACAGGGGACCAGTACGAAAAAGTACAAAAATGGGTAACACTTTACTTGACACCTACTGTCATAACACATTATGACATGGTCATAACCTGTCATAATATGGTCACAACACTGCCATGACCCATATATTGACACCTGCTGAATTCTTTACAGTCATGTTTTTTTCAATCAAAGTTATGATTGAATCCTAGCACACAGTCCTAGTAACTGTGAAGATGTTGAACTACTGTTAACTGTTTAAAACAGAGATGTGGTGTATATTAGACCATTTTATTTTATTTACTTTTAATGCAATATATTGTACTCATCTATACCAATCATTGTTTAACGGCTCCTTCAATTCCCTTTCTTCTGTATTTGGTATGGCTCTAACATGTACAGGGTTCAGTGCACATTCCCAAGGAATAACTACTCCAACAACACTTCCCCCTGGAAATCTAACACTAAATACTACATCAAATTGTTTATCTAAGTCTTGGACTGTTCTCCTTATGTCTATGATTCACCTGTCTCTTTCTTTCATTATCTTAAAGTCACACTACCCCATGTGACTTCCCCATAATCTTTGTGCTGGTTCCTCACACACCAATAATATTTTAACCCTTGTATTTTAATAATGATCCCTTCCTGCATTTTAGTTATGGTTCCTGCCTGTGCAAGAATATACATTCTAATCCTGTCTATATCCCTTCTATGTCTTGTTCTTCTGCTCTCTACTATTATCAGTACCCCATTCACCTTATTCTCAGGGAACTAGTCAAGTACAGACAAATCAATGATGAGGATTTCTGGTGCGTCTTGGAGGTCTTGAAAGTCTCGGCGGTCTGGAAGGTCTTGGGAGGTCCTGAAAGTCTCGGTGGTCTCTTAGTCATCAGTTTCCTCACTCTGGTACAATGGTTTAGATGATACCCGATCGCGCTCCCCTCTATCCGTACCGCTGTTGGTGTAACCTGGACGACGATGTATGATCACTTTAGCTGTTAACCTTCTTCCATCACTAGGGTCTCCGGATCAGCCAGAGTCCCTCTCAATCTATCGACATCGGTCTGCGAAGAGTGTCCTTCAATCAGCCTACCCATAGGGAAGCTCAGAGTTACTGCTGCAAAGACACAAGCACAGACACACACAAAAGACAACAATGCTACCCAATGGCTGAGGTTGGAACACTCCTATAGTGGGAAACATGGATCTAAGTATCTGTCTCCACCAATTTTACCATCATTAAGATAGCCAACAACACCTGGTACAGGCCCCTCCACATAGGGTATTTTCCAGCTCTTTCTTCTGTAGTCTTTTGCCATCACATAGTCTCCAGGGCGCAGAGAATACTTAGATTCTCCTACTTAGTTGGGCAGAGTTATCTTCACCCATGAAAAGAAAATCTTAAGAGAATTGTTAGGTTAGGTGAGACACAGTATGCTACTCATGTCCTCTCATCCGTCTAGAGAAGCCTTGAGATTATGAAGCACACCTGCTTCCAGCTTGTTGTAGTCCACTTATCTCAGACAGACCTCCTCTACACCATGCCTCCTATCACAAAAACAAAAAAGATTTAACCTAACCCATAACACATTATTACTACTGCTCATATCCTTAATACACCTTGCATATTTCACCACAAAACCATTATCTAAAATATTAAAACCTCTGTAATCCCAACTTCCCCCCTTGGACACATGCATCACATCATGATTAATGTGTACAAAAAAACAAAACAACAACAATATTGCCTATCAAACCTAAAATAATAACTAATCTTAAAATGACAACCCTTGAGCATATCTTTACTTAACTGTATCCCATAACACTATTCAAGGAATACCTCTCCTTCAGGACTAACCCTCTCACTTCATCCTTGTCGTGTTTGGACTAATTTATATATAGGATTTTTCCAAATTATAAACTTCTTCACAATTATCCTTATTGTATCTAACCCCCTAATTCAGCATGCCTCTAGAATTTACAGTGCGGGTGATCAGGTCACACTATAAAGCCAGGACAGATTTCAGAGGTCATTGAAATCATTCAATGATTTGTTTCATCCAATAGTATACCACTCCTAACAACCATCAAGACATTTAATAAATGTTGTATCCCGAGTGTACAGTAAGTCCTTAGTACTGCTCTTTTCAAAATAAATCACACATATTTACTTATCCCTCAGTAAATGAAAACCCAAATTACATGTGTATGCCCCTTTAAGATATTTCACTTCCATCCCGTCAAAAAATCCAAAATAGAAATAAAAATCCTATACAGCTAACATTTCATACTAAGTAGTTTGTTTGTGGTTATTCGAACACCATATAGTAAAACAATAAACAAACAAAAAATGGCCAGGCCTATTTCAAAGAAAAAAGAATCACTCCCTCCTTTTTCCTGGAAGAAAAAGTACACATTTAGTTAGTTTTCATTTTGATACCTCTTAATCAGTCCACACAATCTAAATTCGAAATTCTCACTCTCTTGCCACATCTCCTGATCCCTCCTTTCAGACAACCCTCAAGAACATCACTTGTGACTGCTCCCTTCTCCGGTGAATTCCACAATTCAGCGCACATAAATCGAAATAAAAATCCCATAAGACTTAAACCCCTATGCTTTTCCTTAGCCGCACTGCTACCACTCCATCACACCCAACATGCTTCGTTACCTCGAAAACTCAAATATGCTATCCCTTGCCTCGTTTGTGGTACTTTCCCACATGCCTGTGGCCCTAGCAGAGCAAGGGAAACAACTACTTCAAGGTCTCAGAGCGAATGACGTCACCGATTGAAATGCCACTAGCGTGCACCGGTTACACTCACCCCCCTTTTGACCTCCTCCTTTTCCGCAGCAACCAGTAATCCGGGTCAACAGCATCAATGTAACAGTGTTGCTTCCGTCCCTCTCCTTGCCCCTACCTGGGCTCGAACCAGGGACCCTCTGCACACATCGACAACAGTCACCCTCGAAGCACCGTTACCCGTCGCTCCACAAAAGCCGTGGCCCTTCTACCAAAATAGTTTACTAATGTGATGATGGTTTCCCCATTACCTTCTATGGACATACCCCTTCCTTAACTATTATTAGTCTCTCTGATCTGCATTTAATCTGGACCCCCATTCTACACAGTGTATCTCTTTCTACTAAATTAACTGGAATTTGTTCTGACACTAATATATGTACACGTAACTTTTTCCTGCTTTTTATTCTACTGGAACTGTCATATACAGTGGGGAGAACAAGTATTTGATACACTGCCGATTTTGCAGGTTTTCCTACTTACAAAGCATGTAGAGGTCTGTAATTTTTATCATAGGTACACTACAACTGTGAGAGACGGAATCTAAAAAATCCAGAAAATCACATTGTATGATTTTTAAGTAATTAATTTGCATTTTATTGCATGACATAAGTATTTGATCACCTACCAACCTTTAAGAATTCCAGCTCTCACAGACCTGTTATTTTTTCTTTAAGAAGCCCTCCTGTTCTCCACTCATTACCTGTATTAACTGCACCTGTTTGAACTCGTTACCTGTATAAAAGACACCTGTCCACACACTCAATCAAACAGAAAATCCAGAAAATCACATTGTATGATTTTTAAGTAATTAATTTGCATTTTATTGCATGACATAAGTATTTGATACATCAGAAAAGCAGAACTTAATATTTGGTACAGAAACCTTTGTTTGCAATTACAGAGATCATACGTTTCCTGTAGGTCTTGACCAGGTTTGCACACACTGCAGCAGGGATTTTGGCCCACTCCTACATACAGACCTTCTCCAGATCCTTCAGGTTTCGGGGCTGTCGCTGGGCAATACGGACTTTCAGCTCCAAAGATTTTCTATTGGATTCAGGTCTGGAGACTGGCTAGGCCACTCCAGGACCTTGAGATGCTTCTTACGGAGCCACTCCTTAGTTGCCCTGGCTGTGTGTTTTGGGTCGTTGTCATGCTGGAAGACCCAGCCACGACCCATCTTCAGTGCTCTTACTGAGGGAAGGAGGTTGTTGGCCAAGATCTCGCAATACATGGCCCCATCCGTCCTCCCCTCAATACGGTGCAGTCGTCCTGTCCCCTTTGCAGAAAAGCATACCCAAAGAATGATGTTTCCACCTCCATGCTTCACTGTTGGGATGGTGTTCTTGGTGTTGTACTCATCCTTCTTCTTCCTCCAAACACGGCGAGTGGAGTTTAGACCAAAAAGCTCTATTTTTGTCTCATCAGACCACATGACCTTCTCCCATTCCTCCTCTGGATCATCCAGATGGTCATTGGCAAACTTCAGACGGGCCTGGACATGCGCTGGCTTGAGCAGGGGGACCTTGCGTGCACTGCAGGATTTTAATTCATGACGGCGTGGAGTGTTACTAATGGTTTTCTTTGACACTGTGGTCCCAGCTCTCTTCATGTCATTGACCAGGTCCTGCCGTGTAGTTCTGTGCTGATCCCTCACCTTCCTCATGATCATTGATGCCCCACGAGGTGAGATCTTGCATGGAGCCCCAGACCGAGGGTGATTGACCGTCATCTTGAACTTCTTCCATTTTCTAATAATTGCGGCAACAGTTGTTGCCTTCTCGTCAAGCTGCTTGCCTATTGTCCTGTAGCCCATCCCAGCCTTGTGCAAGTCTACAATTTTATCCCTGATGTCCTTACACAGCTCTCTGATCTTGGCCATTGTGGAGAGGTTGGAGTCTGTTTGATTGAGTGTGTGGACAGGTGTCTTTTATACAGGTAAAGAGTTCAAACAGGTGCATTTAATACAGGTAATGAGTGGAGAACAGGAGTGCTTCTTAAAGAAAAAATAACAGGTCTGTGAGAGCCGGAATTCTTAAAGGTTGGTAGGTGATCAAATACTTATGGCATGCAATAAAATGCAAATTAATTACTTAAAAATCATACAATGTGATTTTCTGGATTTTTGTTTTAGATTCCGTCTCTCACAGTTGAAGTGTACCTATGATAAAAATAACAGACCTCTACATGCTTTGTGTATGGAAAATGCTTTGAGTATGGAAAACCTGCAAAATCGGCAGTGTATCAAATACTTGATCTCCCCACTGTATTTCCTAACCAGGTCCAGTCACTGTTAGCATTACAATAACAACAGCAACAGGTCATTGTCTAACCTATATATAAGGTACTTGATCAGCCAGTTGTTTACAAATAAGGCCCTGAGCTGGGACTGAATATTGATCAATGTGTGATTAGAGCATGGTATTGACAATGAGTTAAGCATTATTATACAGTCAGGGCTTTGATCAATCTTTCTATCAACCCTTGAGATGAGTTGCAAGGCATGCAGGTGGAACCGAGCAGCCGGAGAGGACTGAAACAATATCCCCTGTCAGTCATCAAGCTTTTTAAAGGTCACAATTTTGCATAGCTCATAATCTTTTTTAAATAGGTCAAGATAGGTCACTCTTATCCTCTAAATCCAAAAAGCTCCACTGTTCTTTCCAAGTATCTTAATTATCAAATAATTTCATAATGATCTTAACTTAGGAGTAAAATATAATGGTAATGTATTGTAATGCAGTGTCGATGGTATTGTGTGTGTTTGTGTGTGTTTCTTCCTCCACAATGTTCAGGTAGTTATCCATAAACACTCTTCCCACTGGGCACAAACTGGTTGAATCACCGTTGTTTCAAAATAAATTTTCAACGTATTGTGATGTGGAATCTACATGGAAAATACATTAGATTTAAAAAAGATAATCATCTGTTGTTTTGAGAGTGACATTTCAACAGGATTATGTCATCATGGTAGCCCCATATCAACATAGACCAACCTTGTAGAAAATATGTTGAATTTGTACCTTTAAAACAATGTCAAATCTTCAATGTTAAATCCAATATAAAAATAAAAAAAATATGCTGGGCAGCACTTCCTACTGGAGAATTTATCCATCTAAAGCAACCTATTGGTCTCCCATCCAGGGTTTTAACCAAGCCCAGCTTTGATATTTGTCTCTGACTAATATAAACCCACTAACAGAGGGGGTGAGTAAGAAACTGCTGAGACAAACATTCCAGGAGGAAGGAGACTTAGAAATGATTTAAACATTCTATACTGTGGAAATTTACAGACCGCCTAAAGGTGGGCAGAGCAAAGTTCCTTTGTGTGAAGTCATATATAAAAGCTGTGTATGTGTTTTGGCGGCAGAGCTCTCCATGATTAAATAATACAAATCATTCTTGCTGGTTGTGGACCTTGAATAATTCATGATTAAAACCAGAGCTTTACAACCTCTGGGAATTATTCAAGCTTGAGTTTAATTAGAGATAGAAATTCTCGTGACACCTAGTCATAGACTGTTCTCTCTGCTACCACACGGCAAGCGGTACCGGAGTGCCGAGTCTAGGTCCAAGAGGCTTCTAAACAGCTTCTACCCCCAAGCCATAAGACTCCTGAACATCTAATCAAATGGCTACCCAGACTATTTGCATTTCCCCCCGCCCCTCCATCTTTTTTGTTGCTGCTACTCTCTGTTTATTATCAATGCATAGTCACTTTAATAACTCTACCTCAATTACCTCGACTAACCGGTGCCCCCGCACATTGACTCGGTACCGGTGCCCCCTGTATATAGCCTCGCTATTTTTATTTTACTGCAGCTCTTTAATTATTTGTAACTTTGTATTTATTTTTTAGGTATTTTTTTGGTATTCTTTCTTAAAACTGTATTGTTGGTTAAGGGCTTGTAAGTAGGGATTTCACTGTAAGGTCTACACCTGTTGTATTCAGCTCATGTGACAATTAACATTTGATTTGATTTGATTTATCTTAATTATACAATTATTTTGTAATGACCTTACTTTACTTTCTTTGTAGTAAAATGTAAAGGTAATGTACTGTACTGCAATGTCAAGAGTAATGTCCCTAGGCATTGAAGCTTTTTCTAGGTGAAATTCAAAGCATTATTCAGTCTTGTCGCCATTGAGAAAATGGGGGATTTCTTTTTTGTATTTTAGTGTTCCCTTTAAAAAAACTAGAAAGACCCAAAAGCCATTTCATTATCTCACAGCAAGGAAAGATGACAGCATAACTTAGAATTCCACCAAGCCCTCTTTACCATCTTTCCATGGCTGTGGTTCAACTGAGCTATCAGGTGGCCGACACTTAGAGGCTCAGCCGAGACCGGCTGGACTAGAGCTTCTCTCTCTCAGGGTACATAATAACTCCTCTGAAATGTGGTTTTCTTTCGGAATAGAACATTAAAAAGATAGGGCTATAGCTACACTGACGTTTGCGTGGAGAAAAAACTAGTAATAATTGAATATCCAGTACTTTAACAATAAAATGTGTCTTCTTACCTGGTGTTATACACATTGTGAGAAGGAATAATATACAGTTATAAGCATTATTGTTGTTCACAGCAACATAGTTCTCAGATAACTTTTACACTAACAATTAACTAAATTGAGCCTATCATCTGAATCAATCAATATAACCATAAGTGTGTAGTGATTACATTTGTTACAGTCTCTATGATGTACGCTTGTTCAGTAAAATGTGTCATGATTAGAACGCAATGACTACGGGCCATCTTCAGAATTATAGTAGCACTTGAGGGAGATTCATGCTAATTCTGTTCCTGTGAAATTTGAGTGAGAAATGTCTCACAGGGATCCAATCAAGGAGTAATTAAATCAAACGCAGGGGATCTGATTAATTGGGGGGGGGGGGGGGGTGATGCATCTTTCTATCCTATCATAACACCCACACCATCACACACACAAGCGAGCACACACACTCACTCACACATCTTTAACATTCCCACCCCAACAGCAGTGGTCTCTGTTATACAGTATCTTGCAACTATATTTATAAAAACACTGTTAGCACCAAGGCTCCATTTGGCATAAAATACACTCAAACAATAATTTACTCAAAGAAAAAATAACTGAGTCCATATCCCAGGAAGTTAGACAGAGGATGCATCCCAAATGGAAATGAATGGGCACTGTTTTTCCAAAGTCAGGTAGTTATTTAAGTGATAATGCCAGAGAAGCAGGTGTTTGGGTCCTTTGTTGCGGTGAAGTTGTCCTGTCCCCTTAGCAGAAAAACACCTCCAAAGCATAATAATAATATAATAATAATAATAATAATATGCCATTTAGCAGACGCTTTTATCCAAAGCGACTTACAGTCATGCATGCATACATACATTTTTTTGTGTATGGGTGACCCGGGGATCGAGCCCACTACCTTGGCGTTACAAGCGCCGTGCTCTACCAGCTGAGCTACAGAGGACCATAATGTTTCCACCTCCATGTTTGACGGTGGGGATGTTGTTCTTGGGGTCATAGGCAGCATTCCTCCTCCTCCAAACACGGCGAGTTGAGTTGATGCCAAAGAGCTTGATTTTGGTCTCATCTGACCACAACACTTTTACCCAGTTCTCCTCTGAATCATTCAGATGTTCATTGGCAAACTTCAGACGGGCCTGTATATGTGCTTTATTGAGCAGGGGGACCTTGTGGGCGCTGCAGGATTTCAGTCCTTCACGGCGTAGTGTGTTACCAATTGTTTTCTTGGTGACTATGGTCCCAGCTGCCTTGAGATCATTGACAATATCCTCCCATGTAGTTCTGGGATGATTCCTCACCGTTCTCATGATCATTGCAACTCCACGAGGTGAGATCTTGCATGGAGCCCCAGGCTGAGGGAGATTGACAGTTCTTTTGTGTTTCTGTTGTCACCTTCTCACCAAGCTGCTTGGCGATGGTCTTGTAGCCCATTCCAGCCTTGTGTAGGTCTACAATTTTGTCCCTGACATCCTTGGAGAGCTCTTTGGTCTTGGCCATGGTGGAGAGTTTGGAATCTGATTGATTGATTGCTTCTGTTGACAGGTGTCTTTTATACAGGTAACAATCTGAGATTAGGAGCACTCCCTTTAAGAGTGTGCTCCTAATCTCAGCTCGTTACCTGTATAAAAGACACCTGGGAGCCAGAAATCTTTCTGATTGAGAGGGGGTCAAATACTTATTTCCCTCATTAAAATGCAAATCAATTTATAACATTTTGCGTTTTTCTGGATTTTTTTGTTGTTATTATGTCTCTCACTGTTCAAATAAACCTACCATTACAATTATAGACTGATCATGTCTTTGTCAGTGGGAAAACGTACAAAATCAGCAGGGGATCAAATACTTTTTTCCCTCACTGTATAGTCCCGACACATATCTAAGGTTGCTACACAAGTCGGCTGGTCGTTCGTTCTATCGGTTCGGTTGCCAGAGACGCGACCCAGTTATTCAGTCTTTTTGTTCTGTATCTATGGACGCAACCCAGTCGCTCGTTCTAAATGTTCCATTGCCATACTGGCTGGCAATGTTCTTATCCCATGCTTGCTAGCTAGACAACTACGGCTAACTTACAGTCATGTCAAAAAGTAGCTGCATTTGCATTTGTGTAAGCTGTTTTCTAGTGACATTTATTTGGATACATCCATAACAATGAGCTAATGAGGCACAATTTTGTCTGGCATAGAAAATGTGCTCACTCGTCAGGACACTGTTGTTCAGAGGAGTTAGCCAACAACGCAGCTAACACAATCACTTTGTTTCGTTGTACCTTTTTTCAATGTATATTTCTTTGTAAATATCCATAGAAATCTATGGACCCAGTTATACGATCTTAATGTTCCGTTGCCATGATGGCTGGCAATGTTCTTATCCCTTGCTTGCCAGCTAGCAAACTTTGGCTAACAGTCACATCAAACAGCGCAGCCAGATTAACAGCAAAGTTGTTGCATTTGCGTTTGTTTAAGCTGCTTTCTAGTAATTGTTTTTGGATACAACCATAACAATGAGCTAATTATGTGCGATTTCGCCTGGTATAAAACATTTGCTCCCTCTCCAGGCCACTGTTCAGAAGACATAGCCAACTACACAGCTAACACAATCACTTCAAACTGAAGCTGGAATGACAGCAAACTTGCTGCATTTCAGGTTTTCTATTGACATTTCTTTGTATATATCCATAAAAATTATGTTGAATGGCTGAGAAAAGCTGCCTGCCTGTCTGTCTGTCCCTACTCCAAACATGTTCATTACCATAAGACAGCTGGAGACTGAATTTCAATATTGAAACAATGTTGCAAATGTCGGAGAGACAGACAGCAAGGTTATTACAAATCTCAGCTGTTGAAAACCAAATGCTAGTCTAAAAGAAATGGGAGATAATGTCTAGATGCTTTTTACAGTGTGGATCTGGTATATACATTTCCTGGCTAAGCTTATGAGATAGCGGATTGCGCAGTCAGATGGAACAGAGTAAATAGGCATTTCAACATCATAGATTTAACCGGTGGTAACTTGTGGAGGATCAGCATCCAGGATTAGACCCATCCATTGTATAACTTAACATAACGAGGTCCGGCCTAATTGATTTGTAGTCCCTTTCACCGTCAATTGAAAATTCTATAAAGCTTTTATACCTACCGTCTGCTAATTACATTTATTATTTTCCCTTTAGAATTTGTAATGGCGGAAATGCCTATCCAGTCCCTCCTGGATTTCACAGGGAATTTTTGTGACATTTGCGGGCAAAAATGCTTGCTTTTGCTACGACAATTTTTACATTATGCAGGGCATTATGCAATGTTTTGTCAAATTTGTTAAGTTTGTTGACATGTGGCTTGATTGAACCATATTATGTGGTAATTGTGTGGTGATTGGTTGAAATTGCGAGTCCTCTTTTTGTACTATCTTAAAGCGACAGGTTTTTATGGGGATAAAAAAAAAATAGTTACTTAGATTGACGCACGGGTGCTTCAATAGACTCTTAAAGATTCATGCAAGGAGAACAAAGTGATTACAGTAAGTGTTTATTTTTACTCATGTTCCCGATAACAGACAATCAGTGTGGAATGATGTCTCAACTGCAGTGGCTGGTTAAGGTGAGGGTATTCTGAAAGATAAACATACCGTAACAGAAATAACAGAGTTCTGTGTGTGTGTGTGTGTGTGTGTGTGTGCACGTGTGTGTGTGTGCACATGTGCACGTGTGTGCACATTTACGTGTGCGTGCATGCATGTGTGTGCATGCATGGGTGCGTAAGCATGCATGTGTGCGTGCGTGCGTCTGACAGCGCAAGTCCATGCTTGTAAGCGTGTGTGTTTGTTTAAAATGTTAAACACCAATTGCAATACACATTCATCTTCTTGCAAAAATGTAATCGATTTTTGGTCCACCCCCTCGAGTAATAACACAGAGCTTTTTTCTCAATGAAGCAATTACAAACATGCCACGTATGAATTCACACTCCGAGTCCCCTTAAACAGACATGATGGAACATTTGTTTCAACAGTTCTCTTTGATTAATATGTTTGAATTCAAGAAAATGAATTTTGTAAAAAGGCTTGACAGTCAGCTTGCTTTATAGTGCACTACTTTTCACCAGGGTCGTAGCCTATGGCGTCAAGCCATCTTCTCATTGGTTTGATAACGGAAGGGTACATAAACCTGTTTTTCACCACTGTCGTTCATCTATGTCTCGGCCAATGATGGTCCATGTCAAGTGGTGCCTCGGTCCTTTTCCCTATGATTTATTTATTCCCACTGTTTCATTAGGTCCCCCATTAGAGAGCCACTAGAATTTATTTTTGCCCTCTTAATGCATGTACTTTGGTACTTCCTCTATTTTGACCCCATTAACACATGTGGATATTACGTCTGGTCCTAGCAAACTATACACCAAATATCCTCATCGCAAAAAAATGTGTTTAAACAGTTTGTTATGTTTAATCTGTTAACGTGATTAATAGTTTGTTTAAGAATAATATGACATTTAAAATGTTAAAGTATGTTGGAACCAGAGAAGGTTGAAAACCTCTATCTGTATTAACACTATTTAAAAAAATTCTTTAAAGATATTCTCCGGTACTTTGTATACTTTTAACCAGTAGTTCTGAAAGTAGCCCCACGAGCCAAAAGTGGTCCCTGAAAATTGTGTACTACATCCCAAATGTGCAGATATGTGCACCACGTCATTGCTCTCTCTCTCACTCTAATGTGTTTTCATCTTGCTAGCTGTCAGTCAGATAGCGAGGGTCTGAAGCTCATTGTCTGAAACTCCAATTGCTAGGGGGCTGGCCCACGTGGGGGTTAATGTAGGGAAAATGGCGCTGCACAACGTCCAGAAAACAATCGCTTTCAAACTAGGGATTATGTGGCTAATTGAGGTAAAACAGTAATTTTGCTCATAGATTATGCATGTATGAAGTACACATTGACACATCCAGCCCAAAGTGGGAGGTTTAAAAAATACTTACTAGTCACCAAAGCATGTTTTTAACTCAACTTCCTCATGCAGAAGCCAATTGGAATGTAGAAAAAGGAACGGGTCAGGGAACGACCTCTGAGGCAACTCCTGTCCTGACAGCTCATAAGTTTCCCCTAGTCACAGATCTAGGATCAGCTTCCTCTCCCCCAATCCTATCCTTAACCATTAGTGGGGGAAATGAGAAACTGACCCCAGATCAGTATCTAGGCGCAATTTCACCCTACAACATCCTGACATTGACATTAAACTTGTCTAGTCTGGTGTCTTTGCAGAGCCTAGGTAAGTTGTTTCAAGTCCTACAAAGTTATTTAGGCCTGTCTAGACTTATGTGATTAATGAATGTTAAACATTTGACATTTCATTACAAATGTCCATTTATCTTCCTTACACAAACTTTACTGTTGATCAAAAGGATGCCTTTGCCTGCAGTCTGTCACTAAGCCGTCGTGGATGTGGTGGAGGAGTCAAGCGCAGGAAACAGAGGTTTAGTCCAACAAGACTTTTAATAGTCTCAAATATACTAGAACAAACCCCGACCTCGAAAACACGAAGTGGCGAGGGAAAATTACGCACACGCGTAAAACACTAAACATGAAAAATAGAAACGGGAAAACAAACACATATCATAGACAAAGTGGCAACAGAATAACAACACACAATTACCCTAGATCACAACAAGGAACTTATAAGACACGTAATCAACTCCCAACCAGACACAGGTGTGACAGACAGACAAAAGCAATCACACACAGAAACATAGAGCGGTGGCAGCTAGTACTCCGGGGACGGCGAACGCCGAAGCCTGCCCGAACCAGGAGGAGGAGCAGCCTCGGCCGAAACCGTGACAGTATCCCCCCCCTTGACGCGCGGCTCCGGCCAGGAGGACGCGGACCCGGGCGCGTGGGATGCCCATGGTGAAACTCAGTCAGGAGGGATGGATCGAGTATGTCCCTCCTGGGCACCCAGCACCGTTCCTCCGGACCGTACCCCTCCCACTCCACGAGATACTGGAGACCACTCCTCCGGCGCCTCGAGTCCAAGATGGTCCGGACCCTGTACGCCGGGACCCCCTCGATGTCCAAAGGGGGCGGAGGGGTCTCTCCTATCTCATCTTCTTGGAGTGGGCCAGCTACCACCGGCCTGAGAAGAGACACATGGAACGAGGGGTTAATATTTTTATACTCAATTGGCAGTTGTAACCTGTAACACACCTCATTCAATCTTCTCAGGACTTTGAAGGGCCCCACAAACCGCCGACCCAGCTTCCGGCAGGGCAGGCGGAGGGGCAGGTTTCGAGTCGAGAGCCAGACTCGATCTCCCGGTGCGTACACCGGTCCCTCACTGCGGTGGCGATCGGCGCTCGCCTTTTGTTGACGGATGGCACGCTGCAGATGGACATGGGCAGCGTCCCACGTCTCCTCCGAGTGCCGAATCCACTCGTCCACCGCAGGGGCCTCGATCTGGCTCTCGTGCCACGGTGCCAGGACCGGCTGATAACCTAAAACACACTGGAAAGGTGTTAAGTTGGTGGAGGAGTGGCGGAGAGAATTCTGGGCCATCTCTGCCCAGGGGATGAACCTCGACCACTCCTCCGGCCGGTTCCGGCAATAGGACCTCAAAAACCTACCCACATCCTGGTTGACACGTTCCACCTGCCCATTACTCTCTGGGTGGTACCCCGAGGTAAGGCTTACCGAGACCCCCAACCGTTCCATGAACGCTCCCCAAACTCTGGAAGTGAACTGGGGACCTCGGTCAGACACAATATCCTCGGGGACCCCATAGTGCCGGAACACATGGGTAAATAGGGCCTCAGCGGTTTGTAGGGCAATAGGGAGACCCGGCATGGGAAGGAGACGACAGGCCTTGGAAAACCGATCCACAACGACCAATATGGTGGTATTCCCCTGGGAGGGGGGTAGGTCTGTTACGAAGTCCACCGATAGGTGGGACCATGGTCGTTGTGGAACGGGCAGGGGATGTAGCTTACCCCTGGGCAAATGTCTAGGCACCTTACACTGGGCACACACCGAGCAGGAGGAGACATAAACCCTCACATCCCTAGCTAACGTTGGCCACCAGTATTTCATGCTAAGACAGTGCACGGTCCGGCCAATACCTGGATGTCCAGAGTAGGGTGATGTATGAGCCCAATAAATAAGACGATCACGGACCTCGAGCGGAACGTACGTCCGCCCCACAGGACACTCGTGGGGAGTAGGGTCGGTACGCAGTGCCCGCTCGATTTCCGTATCGACCTCCCATACTATCGGAGCCACCAAACAAGATTCCGGCAATATGGAAGTAGGCTCGTTGGACCTCTCCTCCGTGTCATACCGCCGGGACAGGGCGTCTGCCTTACCATTCTGGGACCCTGGGATGTATGTGATCTTAAAAACAAACCGGGTTAGGAACATATTCCACCTAGCCTGACGAGGGTTCAATCTCCTAGCTGCCCGGATGTACTCCAGGTTACGGTGATCAGTCAGAATGAGGAAAGGGTGTTGAGCCCCCTCAAGCCAATGCCTCCACACCTTTAGGGCTTGGACTACGGCTAACAGCTCCCTGTCCCCAACATCATAGTTGCGCTCCGCCGAGCTGAGCCTCTTAGAGTAGAAAGCACAGGGGCGGAGTTTAGGTGGCACGCCGGACCGTTGTGACAGGACTGCCCCAATACCGGTCTCGGACGCGTCTACCTCAACCTGGAATGGTAAAGAGGGATCCGGATGCGCCAGCACCAGAGCCGAGGTGAACAGGTTCTTAAGTTTGACAAATGCCCTGTCCGCCTCAGCCGACCACTGCAAACGAACCGGACCCCCCTTTAGCAGGGACGTAATGGGAGCTGCAACCTGTCCAAAACCCCGAATAAACCTCCGGTAGTAATTAGCAAAACCCAAGAACTGCTGCACCTCTTTTACAGTGGTTGGAGTTTGCCAATTACGCACGGCCGATACCCGGTCTACCTCTATCTCCACACCAGACGCGGACAACCGATAACCCAAAAAGGAGACGGACTCCTGGAAGAACAGGCATTTCTCTGCCTTGACATACAAGTCATGCTCCAACAGTCTTCTCAACACTCGGCGCACCTGGGCTACATGCTCGGCTCGAGTAGCAGAGTACACTAGGATGTCGTCGATGTAAACTACTACCCCCTGCCCATGCATGTCCCGGAAAATCTCGTCAACAAAGGATTGGAAGACTGACGGAGCATTCATTAACCCGTATGGCATGACGAGATACTCGTAATGACCCGAGGTGGTGCTAAATGCTGTCTTCCATTCATCCCCCTCCCTAATGCGCACCAGATTGTACGCGCTCCTGAGATCCAACTTTGTGAAGAACCGCGCTCCGCGTAATGATTCCGTCATCGTCGCAATCAGTGGAAGTGGGTAGCTGTATTTAACTGTGATCTGATTGAGACTACGATAATCAATACACGGGCACAATCCCCCGTCCTTCTTCTTCACAAAGAAGAAACTCGAGGAGACTGGGGAAGTAGAGGACCGTATGTATCCCTGTGCCAAGGACTCGGCTATGTATGTCTCCATAGCCGCTGTCTCCTCTTGAGACAGGGGATACACATGACTCCGTGGTAGAGCCGCTCCTGTCTGGAGATTTATCGCACAGTCCCCCTGTCTATGAGGAGGTAGCCGTGTTGCCCTCGATTTGCTAAACACGAGTGCTAAATCCTCATACTCGGGGGGAATGCGCAGTGCGGGCACTTGGTTCGGACTCTCTACCGAGGTCGCCCCTACGGAAACACCTAGACATCTCCCTACACACTGAGCAGACCACTCCATAAGAGCCCTCTGTTGCCACGCTATGGTAGGATCATGGGTGCTTAACCAGGGAAGGCCCAACACCACGGGGTACGCAGGAGAGTCAATCAGATAAAACTGAATGATCTCCTCATGACCCCCCTGCGTCGTCATCGTCAGTGGTGCTGTGACCTCCCTGATCAGGCCCGACCCCAACGGCCGGCTGTCTAATGCGTGGACAGGAAATGGATCATCTACCGGCCGAAGGGGAATTCCTAACCTACTACAAAATGCCCGATCAATAAAGTTCCCAGCTGCGCCTGAATCTACTAGCGCCTTATGCTGGGAATGAGGTGCTACCTGTGGAAACCTCACAGGAATACTCATGTGACCAACAGAGAGCTCTGGGTGAGTGGGGCGCCTACTCACCTGAAATGACTCCCCAGTGCGTGGCCTGTTGTCACCTCTCCCAGGAGACCCTCCCCAGCACCTGGCCGCAGTGTGTCCTCCACGACCGCAGGTGGTGCAGGGGATGGCCCCCCTCGGGTTCCCTCTCCTCCTCTCTCTAGCGCCAGCACCCCCGAGCTCCATGGGAATCGGCTTGGGGGTGCTGGAGGGTGGACTGGACGACCCCCACTCGGGACGTCCGCGGGTAGCCAGCAGGGTATCCAGACGGATGGAAATGTCCACCAACTGGTCAAACGACAGGTTGGTGTCCCTGCAGGCCAGCTCCCGACGAACGTCCTCTCATAGACTACACCGGTACTGGTCGATGAGGGCCCTCTCATTGCGCCCCGCATCCGCCGCTAGTGTCCGGAACTCCAGTGCGAACTCCTGTGCGCTCCTCTTCCCCTGTCGGAGGTGAAATAGACGCTCTCCCGCCGCTTTCCCCTCAGGGGGATGATCGAAGACAGCCCTGAAGCGGCGGGAGAACTCCGCGTAGGTGATGGTTGCGGCGTCTATTCCCCTCCATTCGGCGTTGGCCCACTCCAACGCCTTGCCGGAGAGACAAGAGATGAGGGCGGAGACGCTCTCGTATCCCGAGGGCGCCGGGTGTATGGTGGCAAGGTAAAGTCCTACCTGCAGGAGGAATCCCTGACACCCGGCTGCAGAACCGTCATATGCCCTCGGGAATGAGAGCCGAATGCCACTGGGTTCCGGTGCTGAGAGAGGAGGACTGGCCGTTGGTGATGCGATGTTGTAAGGGTCCTTGGCCACCTCAGGGTTCACCAATCGGCGCAGCATGTTGGACACCTCGTCCATGGCGGTCCCGAGTTGCCGGATCATGGCGTCCTGGAAGTTGATCCGGTCCAGCAGGGATTCGGGTGCCGCCGCTGTTCCTGCTGACTCCATGATGGTGTGTTGTTCTGTCACTAAGCCGTCGTGGATGTGGTGGAGGAGTCAAGCACAGGAAACAGAGGTTTAGTCCAACAAGACTTTTAATAGTCTCAAATATACTAGAACAAACCCCGACCTCGAAAACACGAAGTGGCGAGGGAAAATTACGCACACGCGTAAAACACTAAACATGAAAAATAGAAACGGGAAAACAAACACGTATCATAGACAAAGTGGCAACAGAATAACAACACACAATTACCCTAGATCACAACAAGGAACTTATAAGACACGTAATCAACTCCCAACCAGACACAGGTGTGACAGACAGACAAAAGCAATCACACACAGAAACATAGAGCGGTGGCAGCTAGTACTCCGGGGACGGCGAACGCCGAAGCCTGCCCGAACCAGGAGGAGGAGCAGCCTTGGCCGAAACCGTGACACAGTCACAATTTGGCAAACTGAATAAGTGAAATAAAACGTTTGATCTTATTTACTTTTAAATTAATAGAATTGAAAGTGTTTTGAAATAGAACTGTGTGGAAATGTCATGGTAGGCTAGTGAGTAAAAAGAGGTGAGAGCGCCTGAAAACAAATGGCTTCAAAGGTTGTCAAAGCATTTAATCAGTAAGCAAACCCTTCACAGATTAAATGTAACTTTGATGTGGTATTTCTTCGTCATGACTTTGTCATGAATGATGGTACTTCAGTGGCCTTCGACCTGTTGCACTAGTGATAGATTAAGCACACCTGCTGCATACAGTCATCTCATATGACAGGCACATATTGCTTTGGCAACAAATTTTCTTTTTGACATGCCATAACAGGTATGTTGTATTGGAACTGTTTTATTATAGCGCATGGCGCAAGTATATTCATGATGTCATATACAGTGCCTTCGGAAAGTATTCAGACCCCTTGACTTTTTCCACATTTTGTTACGTTACAGCCTTATTCTAAAATTGATTAAATGAAACAATTTCCTCAGCAATCTACACACAATACCCCATAATGACAAAGCGAAAACAGGTTTTTAGATATTTTAGCAAATTTTGTAAAAATAAAAAACAGAAATACCTTATTTACGTAAGTATTCAGACCCTTTGCTATGAGACTCGAAATTTCCTTTGATCATCCTTGAGATGTTTCTACAACTTCATTGGATTCCACCTGTTGTAAATTCAATTGATTGGACATGATTTGGAAAGGCACACACCTGTCTTTATATGGTCCCACAGTTGACAGTGCATGTCAGAGCAAAAACCAAGCCATGAGGTCGAAGGAATTGTCCTCTGAGACAGTATTTTGTCAAGGCACAGACCTGGGGAAGGGTACCAAAAATGTCTGCAGCATTGAAAGTCCCCAAGAACACAGTGGCCTCCATCATTCTTAAATGGAAGATGTTTGGAACCACCAAGACTCTTCTTAGAGCTGGACACCCGGCCAAACTGAGCAATCGGGGGAGAAGGGCCTTTGTCAGGGAGGTGACCAAGAACCCGATGGTCACTCTGACAGAGCTCTAGAGTTCCTCTGTGGAGATGGGAGAAACTTCCAGAAGGACAACCATCTCTGCAGCACTCCACCAATCAGGTCTTTAAGGTAGAGTGGCCAGAAGGAAGCCACTTCTCAGTAAAAGGCACATGACAGCCCACTTGGAGTTTGCCAAAAGGCACCTAAAGACTCTCAGACCATGAGAAACAAGATTCTCTGTTCTGATGAAACCAAGATTGAACTCTTTGGCCTGAATGTCAAGCGTCACGTCTGGAGGAAACCTGGCACCATCCCTACGGTGAAGCATGGTGGTGGCAGCATCACGCTGTGGGGACGTTTTTCAGCGGCAGGGAGACTAGTCAGCATCGAGGCAAAGATGAATGGAGCAAAGTACAGAGAGATCCTTGATGGAAATCTGCACCAGAGCACTCAGTACCTCAGACTGGGGTTAAGGTTCACCTTCCAACAGAACAACGACCCTAAGCACACAGCCAAGACAACGCAGGAGTGGCTTCGGGACAAGTCTCAATGTCCTTGAGAGGCCCTGCCAGAGCCCGGACTTGAAACCGATCGAACATCTCTGACGAGACCTGAAAATAGCTGTGCAGCATCACTCTCCATCCAACCTGAAAGAGCTTGAGAGGATCTGCAGAGAAGCATGGGAGAACCTCCCCAAATACAGGTGTGCCAAGCTTGTAGCGTCATACCCAAGCAGACTTGAGGCTGTAATCGCTGCCAAAAGTGCTTCAACAAAGTACTGAGTAAAGGGTCTGAATACTTACGTAAATATGATATTTCAATTTTGTATTTTTAATAAATTAGCAAAGATTTCGACAAACCAGCTTTTGCTTTGTCATTATGGGGCAATGTGTGTAGATTGATGAGGAATCCATTTTAGAATAAGGCTGTAACCTAACAAAATGTGGAAAAAGTAAAGGGGTCTGAATACTTTTGTAAAAGATGATTGGGCAAGTCGGTCCGCATGCATCCATCGTAAAAAGTCCAGTGAAGACAGTCTCCTGTGTTATGTTACATATTGTTTCATTAAAGTCAACCAAAGTGATATTCGCCTCCGGATTCTTCATATAAAGCATAACACTACAACAGGGAGAGGATAGGGTCACTGTATATATCGCTTGCAGATCTACCAGTATCTCGTCATATGACAGGGAGGGCCCTGGAGAGTTACTTTGCAGGCTTTTGTTCAGGCCCAGCACGAACACACCTGATTGATATAATCAAGGTCTAGACTGAAAACTATGTTAATATAACCTACATGTTTATTTAGGACAAGCCTCCACTGCTGAGTATTTTAATAAGAAGTTGACCACAACAACAACGTCAACTTCACCATACTGACTGCGATTTTTAACAGTAATAATAATAATAATATTGTTTTTATTCATCCACAGCATTACCATTTCCAGTGGAATTAAAGCCTGCATCATCATTTGCCGCCTGGACGGGAAAGCCATTGTGTTGTCAGCAGCCGCCCAGGGCATTGGAAGGGCCGCATAGTAATATTTACTCCATTTACACATCACAACCACACTGCTGCACAATCACATTTCACACACAATTATTTATAGATGATACGGTCCATTTTCTGGCTTATAATGTTAATGCATCTTCCCTGGTTCTTGTTATGAACATTTAGGCCCTTTAGGCTGATTCCTGCTATTGCTGTAACTACCCTCTCTGTGGGGAAAATATGGAGAGAGAAAACTGTTCAGTTTGTTCAGGATGGTAGAGCCAACATATCTTTCTATTGTAAAGGCTGGTGTATACTTGATCTAGTGACTGTCTGTAGACACAGTCTAGTGTAAACCAGCCTTAACTCAAATAAATGTTAGGCATATGTCGCTTTGGTGACTGAATTGTTGTTTCTGTCCATGGGCTCCACTATCCTGACATGCACTCTCTTTTTCCATTGACGTGCACTCTCTTTCCATTGACGTGCACTCTCTCCCTCGCCAAGCCCCCGCAGTGTGTTTGTGTGTGTGTGTGTGCGCGCGCGTGTGTGTATATGTGTGTGTGTGTCCGGTACCAACAGGTTTGTTTGTGAGGGTTCTTATCAGCCAGAAATAATAATAATAATAATAATATGCCATTTAGCAGACGCTTTTATCCAAAGCGACTTACAGTCATGCGTGCATACATTTTTGTGTATGGGTGGTCCCGGGGATCGAACCCACTACCTTGGCGTTACAAGCGCCGTGCTCTACCAGCTGAGCTACAGAGGACCACAGAAACATGAGCAAAGTTCTGCAAAGCGCTAGAGTATACGATAGTGCTGCAAAGTGAAGTGTCTATTTAAAAAAAAGTCCTCATTTCTAAAGTGATGGAAAGAGTGAAGTTCCCATCGGCTCATTCATCCAAAATTGGCTTACCCGGTACTTAGCTTCCAGCTATGAACACATGTAGTGTAGTGCTGTAGCCTCTGTGGACATATTATAAAGGCAATTGATACCAAGGCCTTGCAGCATCTTACCATGACATGAAAATCTACAGCTCTAGTTTGAGATCCCTGAAGAGGTATCTTCAGGGATCTCAAACTAGAGCTGTAGATTTTCAGAACAAAGATTTTCCGCCTACCAAATAATATCCTGTAACACTTCTCTCCAGACTCCATGCTCTGTTTGCACATTCATTATTAATTACACACATCCAAGAGTTCCTCTGGTTTCCTCTGGTGCGATGTCTTGCCAGAAAAGAAGGGCCTAGCTTATAGGGCTTAGCTAATTAGTAATCACTGCTGGGATTGGATCACATTGCCCATGTCTTGATTGGGTTCCTTGAAGCAATGCTTCTTGAGGGAGGTGCCATGTAAGTGTGCCTGTGCCCGTGTGTGTGCGCGCGTGTGGGCAAGAGCCACTGATATCTATTCGAGCAGTTTCAGATCAGAAGGCAAAAAGCCATCATTACACTGAACACACTGAGAGGAGTGAGGGGAGAAGAAACCTACGTACAGTCTCATTTGAAAATTTTACTGATTTTTTGTGTGAAAAATCAAGATATTCTATCTTTATACATTATAGGCCTTTTTCCGAAGAGGGAGCCCAAGTTACAACAACAGATATCCATGTAGAGTGAAGGAACTCAATGTCCACCCTGGTAGTTTCTTATGGTTTACTTATGCCATCTACTGGGCATCTTGAGAATGAATGAGTGCCCATTGTTCATATAAAAATGATGTTTATTATACAGATTTGAATGGTTTGCAGAACTTCCCAATGATGGTCCACTAACTCTATGCCTAACCTTGCTATTAACACTAACCTTAACCCTAAATCTAATCCTAACCTATCCCTAACCTTGACCAATTTTTATGATTTGAGAGCAATTGACTCACATTAACATTACAACTCTGACAGTGTTAAACTCATTAACGCTTACCTCTCAGGGTAGCAGAATACTGGTATTTTCAAAGGCTGCATAAAAACACAATTCAAGGCTTTATCACTTGCTAGCCTCTTTCTAACCTCTCACCATACATTTCAGTACTCAATGTATTTCTATGACATGGTCTATGATCAGAGTAGTTTATAGCCCACAACCATATTGATTATCCAGCATATAGGTCAATGGGTGTTCATTAACCATGCCTACTGTATATATAGACTAGATATTCCTCTCAGATAGTGTACGGTCCTACTGCTCTTTTCCGTGCATGCTCCTCTACCCGCACCTACTAATCCTGTTAATCTAGACACAAATCGCCTCACATGATCTAGTGTGCAATACATCCCCCTACGACACATCTCCTTGTACTAGGTTTGGCTTATTGAAGCTAATCATATGTTGATGTAGCCAAACTAAACGCTGTGCTCACTAGCATTCCGTTTGGTTTAGCCAGGCTAACGTGTATTTAAATAGCTATCGAGACCAAAGTGGTGGATGTGACCAAGAAGGACCAAGTGAAAGGTCTGGCCAAGGAGTTTGACCATGTAGAGGTATTTTTCAATGTTGTTCCAAGTTTAGCTTTTTCCTGGTCTTGTTTCACTCTCATCAAATCACTTATTTGTGTAGGAACTAATGCAATTAGAACATTGACACATTTAATTAACAAGACACATTGAGCCACCACACTTTAGCTTGGGCTCATTTCCAGCATTTGATTTGCACCCACTGTCCCTAAATAGCTATGGCACTGTTGTTAATCATTGTAAACCTACAGTAACAACAACTACTTATATTTGTTATTTTGTTTAAACCAGTAAACAAGATAAATTATTTGGCACTTCTCTCTCCACTCACTGTAAATGTCCAACAGACACTGTTCCCAGAATCCCATGGGCTTACCCTCCACTCTGTCACCAACCAATCCCCTTAATGGAGGTCACTAAGATGCTGCCCTAATATTTAGGTCGGTGTCACCCTCAGAAGACCCACAGTATAGACAGTTTGTTCACAGGTATAAGGCTAATCTGCACAGCACTTTGCTCAGGCCCTGTGAATAAGCACTCTTGTCTCCCTCATCTGTGACACTGGTCTGGAAGTGGAAGAGGGTTGACTTGAATGAGAATTTGGTGGTGCGATGTCTGGTACAACCAGACTAGCTCGACTGAGGTGTCAACAGGTAGATGGGCAAAGGTGAAGGAGAAGCGATTGGTGGTGCTCCAGGTCGTCTCTTATGCAGTCATATCTCACACCTGGAGAACCATATTAATATGATAGCAATCTAAGATTGAAAATGTATGCACTCACTAACTGTAAGTCGCTCTGGATAAGAGCGTCTGCTAAATGACTCAAATGTAAATGTAAAGATTCACAGAGCAACTGCAAAAATGACAACATGGAACACTGCCATTTTGGATCCTCAAATTGGCCACCGCCCATCATCATCCTCTCCCAGGTTCGTCCATTTCGGCTCCAAACTGGACTCCAAGGAGACCGACTGGGATTTCACCATGGAAGTCAACATCCGCAGCATGTACCTCCTGCCCAAGCTGACTACCACCATCAAACCCATCCCTCCACTACACATTTTTTTGGGGTCATTTAGCAGACGCTCTTATCCAGAGCAACTTACAGGAGCAATTAGGGTTAAGTGCCTTGCTCAAGGACACATCGACAGATTTTTCACCTAGTCGGCTCGGGGATTAGAACCAGCAACCTTTCGGTTACTGGCACAACACTCTTAACCACTAAGCTACCTGCCGCCCCACATGACCTCTGACCTAAGGATTACAGGAATACATATGTCCATCCTGCCCCTGTTGTTCCCTGATTATCTTATTATCCTATTGTAGTCTAGAGAGAGAGAGAGAGAGAGAGAGAGAGAGAGAGAGAGAGAGAGAGGTGCTGTGGTCAATTGACTTACATGTTGTTTTTCCTTCGACTGCTCTCCCACCCGGATTAACTGCATTGCATTGAGCCATGGGATATAGGATGCTAACCTCTAGCCACTACTCCTGGCTTTAACCATAAACTGACCAAATTACCACAAAGTGTAGTCTTAATTAGCGCTCCTTAGCATACAATGCATCCATCCACTCTTTCAGTCGATCTTGAGTTGGCTTTTATTATAATCAGCTGTCTTTTATGTAGATAGGGAATGCAACAGCACCTTCAATTTAATAGTGAGTAGTTAATAGTTATTACTAATATCTGACTAATTTGATGAAACACTTTTTGAACACAAAGTCAATAAAGTCAATGTCCTTAAATTGGTTTCCCACTACCCTTCTTAATCAACTTTGTTTTTTCACCTCAGATGTTGACCAAGAAGTCTGGGAATATCATTAACAATGCATCAATGGCCCAAAAGGTAAAGTATCATTAATGTGATTTTGTGTTCAAAATATGATATCAATAGACAGTACAATTCCTGAACAGCCAATGAGATGTGTCCTATCTGATCCTGTTATCTCTGACAATGTAATTAGTCAAGCAAAACGTAGGCGTGACGAATCATTGTGTGTAAAGCATGTCCAAATCGTCATGTGTACAGCACCTCCAATGCTGCAGTCATTGGTCTCACCAAATCTAGACTAAGTGTACAAAACATTAGGAACACCTACTCTTTCCATGACATAGACTGACCAGGTGAATCCAGGTTAAAGCTATGATCCCTAATTGATATCACTTGTTAAATCCACTTCAATCAGTAGATGAAGGGGAGGAGACAGGTGAAACAATTATTTTTAAGCCTTGAAACAATCAAGACATGGATTGTGTATGTGTGCCATTCAGAGGGTGAATGGGCAAGACAAAATATTGAAGTGCCCTTGAACAGAGTATGGTATTAGGTGCCAGGCGCACCGGTTTGAGTGTGTCAAGAACTGCAACACTGCTGGGTTTTTCACGCTCAACAGTTTCCCATGTGTATCAAGAATGGCCCACCACCCAGACTTGGCACAAATGTGTTTTGTTCACTCAGCATATAGCAGCCGATTTCATTGAGCAAGGCATTCGCTGCAACTGCGTATGCCCTGGTAAGCACTGCACTTACATCACCCTCCATTCCTTGTGGGCGTCCCCAGGGCCCTGGCACCCTATTCCCTATGGATCCTGGTCAAAAGTAATGCACTATAAAGGGAATAAGGTGCCATTTGGGATGCATTCCTTGTATAAAGTCTGATTAAAGTGCCTCTCCATTTTAATCATACACTCTACCATGACTCAAGGAGAACACATACTGTGTTAGATTATGACACAGACACACTTGAGGACTTATGACACAATACCGGAGTGGAATATTTAAATGGTACCAGCATGTCTCAGTAAGGACCCAATATGTCTGTAACTTTAAACCTGTCAAAGTTGTAGAGATGACCATGCAGTACAGAGATGGTCAGACAGGCAGCCATATAATGGCTTATGGCAGAGGTGGTAGCTTCCCCTTGTGAAAAGGTGTATTGTTGTTGTTTTATCATTGTGGTGTACCATTAGCCTGGGTGCCAGTCTGTTTCTGCTCTCTTGCCAAATAAGGAGTTGGCGTGTGAGCAGAAACCAACTGGCACATTAAACGGACCCATGAGCACCAACATGTGAAGTTCATAGGAGCATGTCAAATCTGGTGTCAAATGCTGCGTCTATATTATTTAGAAATTAAGGCATATATACATTTTTCAACCATTTTCTATCCTAAATATTAGGAATAAGCGAAGGCTTTGATTTCTGGTCAAACAGATGGAAAAGGGGTCTTAGAAAATATCTACCAGAAAAAGTCTTAAAAGGTATTCAAAATAAAGACCCCTGCCAACTAATATCGACACTTATATTTCGTTTTGGATAAATGGCGTAGTAGTGCAGTCCTGTTTTTGTCGTGTGTCTGTAAATAGCCTGTAAATACCCAGTTTTTTTGTATTTTTCGTACATATTTCCCTATCAGACTTTTCATCCTTCTACAAAATATACTTTCCTGCAACCCGCCTCACTCAATGTGGAACGGATTCTATTATTGACTTGCCTTTTATCTAGAATCTCCAGTTGAAACTAGCTAGCCAGCTAACTAGCTACTTGCTGTTAGCCACAGTTAGCGGTATTTCACCCAGAACATTGGATTTTCTGCGGGAATAATTTAATCACTGGACATTAATCACCGGATCGCAACTAGCTAGCCGCAACCGAATGGATGTTGCTGTCTGGCTAATTCACCACTGCCCCCGATGCAAGCACCAGTTAGCCTCGAGCTAGCCTAGAGCCAGGCTCATATCTACCTCTAGGTCTACCGGACGGGAGTAGCCAGCTAACTAGCTACTTGCTATCAGCTACCGTTGGCGGTTTTTTCACCATTGTCCGTGGCCTGCACCACCCACCAGCCAGCTCTAGTCTGGACTATTATTCGGCCAGTCTGCACTGTCTGCACAGCGCGTTATTGACCCAGAACATATCAGTTCTTCTGCCGGAATCACTGAATCACTGGACCTTTAACTCCGGATTCATCGCTACCAGCTAGCTGCAACAAAATGGACGTTGTGGTCTGGCTAATCATCCTGAGCTAGGCCCATCTCCCGGCTATCTACCTCTACGTCAACCGGACGGGACCACCTAGTGTTGACACGGAGCCCCGCCGATCCTACACGACTGGTCTGCCGACGAAATCGTCTGATGTGATTACAACAGGCTTCCCGTTACCACGTCGACCACGAAGATTCCATCTGCTAGCCCCGGCCCGCTAGCACACGCTAGTGCTTTAGCAGCCCCCGAACTATCCTATTGCTGTTCACCGGACCTTATGATAACTCAGCTATACAGCTGATGCCTGCTGGACTGTTCCTTTTTACGGTACCGCATCCTGTTTATGTTTAGCCTCAGCCCAAACTGTGTCGTCATTACCAGCTGTTGTCTTAGCTCTCTCAAATTACACTGTGATTGCTTTATGCCTCTCTCCCATCTCAATATGGTTAGCTTATTGTTGTTTCGGTTATTTCTAATTGTACTATTTCACTGTAGATCCCCCAGCCCAGCTAAACCTGCCTTAGATAGCTCCTTTGTCCCAACCCCCATACACGCGGAGACCGACTTAATTGGTGCCTCCAGTGATGCTATCTCTTTCATTGTTACCCAACGCTTAGGTTTACCTCCACTTTACTCATATCCTTCCATATCGTTGTCTGTACATAATGCCCTGAATCTTTTCTACAACGCCCGGAAATCTGCCCCCTTTATTCTATGTACCCAACGCACTAGAAGACCAGTTCTTAAAGCCTTTAGCCGTATCCTTATTCTAGTCCTCCTCTGTTCCTCCGGTGATGTAGAGGCTAACCCAGGCCCTGCAGCCCTCAGTATCACTCCTACTCCCCAGACGCTATCATTTGCTGACTTCTGTCATCGCAAAAGCCTTGGTTTCCTGCATGTAAATATCAGAAGTCTACTTCCTAAGTTTGAGTTATTCACTGCGTTAGCACACTCCGCCAACCCTGATGTTCTAGCAGTGTCTGAATCCTGGCTTAGGAAGGCCACCAAAAATTCTGAAATTTCCATCCCCAACTATAACATTTTCCGTCTAGATAGAACTGCCAAAGGGGGTGGAGTTGCAATCTACTGTAGAGATAGCCTGCAGAGCTCTATCATACTATCCAGGTCTGTGCCCAAACAGTTTGAGCTTCTACTTCTAAAAATCCACCTTTCCAGAAATAAGTCTCTCACTGTTGCTGCTTGCTACAGACCCCCCTCAGCCCCCAGCTGTGCCCTGGACACCATATGTGAATTGATTGCCCCCCATTTATCCTCAGAGTTCGTACTGCTTGGTGACCTAAATTGGGATATGCTTAATACCCCGGCCATCCTACAATCCAAACTAGATGCCCTCAATCTCACGCAAATTATCAACGAACCTACCAGGTACAACCCTAAATCCGTAACCATGGGTACCCTCATAGATATCATCCTGACTAACTTACCCTCTAAATACACCTCCGCTGTCTTCAACCAGGATCTCAGCGATCACTGCCTTATTGCCTGCGTCCGTAACGGGTCCGCAGTCAAACGACCACCCCTCATCACTGTCAAACGCTCCCTAAAACACTTTAGCGAGCAGGCCTTCCTAATTGACCTGGCCCAGGTATCCTGGATGGATATAGATCTCATTCCGTCAGTAGATGATGCCTGGTTGTTCTTTAAAAGTAATTTCCTCTCAATCTTAAATAAAAATGCCCCATTCATAAAATACAGAACTAAGAACAGATATAGCCCCTGGTTCTCCTCAGACTTGACTGCCCTTGACCAGCACAAAAACATCCTGTGGCGTACTGCAGTAGCATCAAATAGCCCCCGCGATATGCAACTTTTCAGGGAAGTTAGGAACCAATATACACAAGCAGTCAGGAAAGCAAAGGCTAACTTTTTCAAACAGAAATTTGCATCCTGTAGCACTAACTCCAAAAAGTTTTGGGACACTGTAAAGTCCACGGAGAATAAGAGCACTTCCTCCCAGCTGCCCACTGCACTGAAGCTAGGAAACACTATCACCACCGATAAATCTACAATAATCGAGAATTTCAACAAGCATTTTGCTACGGCTGGCCATGCTTTCCACCTGGCTACCACTACCCCGGCCACCAACTCTGCACCCTCCGCTGCAACTTGCCCATGCCCCCCGCTTCTCCTTCACACAAATTCAGACAGCTGATGTTCTGAAAGAGCTGCAAAATCTGGACCCCTACAAATCAGCTGGGCTAGACAATCTGGACCCTTTCTTTCTAAAACTAGCCGCCGAAATTGTCGCAACCCCTATTACTAGTCTGTTCAACCTCTCTTTCGTAACGTCTGATATCCCCAGAGATTGGAAAGCTGCCGCGGTCATCCACCTCTTCAAAGGGGGTGACACTCTAGATCCAAACTGTTACAGACCTATATCCATCCTGCCCTGCCTTTCGAAAGTATTTGAAAGCCAAGTTAACAAACAGATCACCGACCATTTCGAATCCCACCGTACCTTCTCCGCTATGCAATCCGGTTTCCGAGCTGGTCATGGGTGCACTTCAGCCACGCTCAAGGTCCTAAACGATATTATAACCGCGATCGATAATAGACAGACTGTGCAGCCGTCTTCATCGACCTGGCCAAGGCTTTCGACTCTGTCAACCACCGCATTCTTATTGGCAGACTAATTAGCCTTGGTTTCTCAAATGACTGCCTCGCCTGGTTCACCAACTACTTCTCAGATAGAGTTCAGTGTGTCAAATCGGAGGGCCTGTTGTCTGGACCTATGGCAGTCTCTATGGGGGTGCCACAGGGTTCAATTCTTGGGCAGACTCTTTTCTCCGTGTATATCAATGATGTCGCTCTTGCTGCTGGTGACTCTCAGATCCACCTCTACACAGACGACACCATTTTGTATACATGTGTTAACAAACCTCCAAACAAGCTTCAATGCCATACAACACTCCTTCAGTAGCCTCCAACTGCTCTTAAACACTAGTAAAACTAAATGCATGCTCTTCAATCGAACGCTGCTGGCACCCGCCCACCCGACTAGAATCACCACTCTCGACGGGTCTGACCTAGAGTATGTGGACAACTACAAATACCTAGGTGTCTGGTTAGACTGTAAACTCTCCTTCCAGACTCACATTAAGAATCTCCAATCCAAAGTTAAATCTAGAATCAGCTTCCTATTTCACAACAAAGCCTCCTTCACTCATGCTGCCAAACATGCCCTCGTAAAACGGACTATCCTACCGATCCTTGACTTCGGCGATGTCATTTACAAAATAGCCTCCAACACTCTACTCAGCAAATTGGATGTAGTCTATCACAGTGCCATCCGTTTTGTCTCCAAAGCCCCATACACTACCCACCACTGTGACCTGTACGCTCTTGTTGGCTGGTCCTCACTACATGTTCGTCGTCAAACCCACTGGCTCCAGGCCATCTATAAATCACTGCTAGGCAAATCCCCGCCTTATCTTAGCTCATTGGTCACCATAGCAGCACCCACCCGTAGTCTGCGCTCCAGCAGGTATATCTCACTGGTCATTCCCAAAGCCAACACCTCCTTTGGCCGCCATTCCTTCCAGTTCTCTGCTGCCAATGATTGGAACGAATTGCAAAAATCTCTGAAGCTGGAGACTCTTATCTCCCTCACTAACTTTAAGCATCAGTTGTCAGAGCACCTTACCGATCACTGCACCTGTACACAGCCCATCTGAAATTAGCCCACCTAACTACCTCATCCCTATATTGTTATTTATTTTGCTCTTTTGCACCCCAGTATCTCTATTTGCACATAATCTCTTGCACATCTAGCATTCCAGTGTTAATACTAATTGTAATTATTTTTGCACTATAGCCTATTTATCGCCTTACCTTCATAACTTGCTACATTTGCACACACTGTATATATATTTTCTGTTGTATTTTTTGACTTTATGTTTTTTACTCCATATGTAACTCTGTGTTGTTGTTTTTATCGCACTACTATGCTTTATCTTGGCCAGGTCGCAGTTGTAAATGAGAACTTGTTCTCAACTGGCTTACCTGGTTAAATAAAGGTGAAATAAATAAATAAATTATATATAAAAGTGTATGTTTAAGAAACATTGACCTGTGCCTTGAAATTCCGCTACCAAAAACCCACAGATATTTTCTAATTTCTCTCCCTCATGAGGGAGGATAATGAAAGTTCAAAGAGGCAACAAGTAGTTATAGTGTTTTTACTGATATCTATTGGGTTTATGAATCAATAAGTGATTAAAACTAACGTAATTTCAGAAAACTCAGTAACGGAATCATTGCAATTGAATTGGCTACAATGGGAAATGATAGCAGTCACAAATCACAGTTGGGGCACCTGTTACAGTCTTTCTTTTCACTGGCATACTGTTAAGTTCAACTCATAACTGTTTTCTTTCTCTTTCTGTCATCTGGTGGTTAAAGCAAGTGTGAAAACAGTCTGGTCAACCCCTCTCTCTCTTTCCCTCTCTCTCTCCAGTTAATGTCACCTCTCCCGGCTCTTACTGACACCTACCCATGAGCCCCCTCTCTTTCCATTTACTGCAACCAGCATCCTTACCTACTGAGCACCAACTGACCGACACCGGACGTCCATGGACGTTGAAAAGTAGTCTGATGCTGAGCAGTTGCCATATCAGGCAGTTATGCAACCGGTCAGGATGCTCTCGATGGTGCAGCTGTATAACTTGTTGAGGATCTGTGGACCCACGCCCAATCTTTTCAGTCTCCTGAGGGGGAAAAAGTGTTGTTGTGCCCTCTTCACAACTGTCTTGGTGTGTTTCGACCATGATCGTTTGTTGGTGATGTGGACCAGAAGGAACTTGAAACTCTCAACCCGCTCCTCTACACCCCATCGATGTTAATGGGGGCCTGTTCGGCCCTCCTTTTCCTGTAGTCCATGATCAGCTCCTTTGTCTTCCTCACATTGAGAGATAGGTTGTTGTCCTGGCACCACACTGCCAGGTCTCTGACCTCCTCCGTATAGGCTGTCTCATCGTTGTCAGTGATCAGGCCTACCACTGTTGTGTCGTCAGCAAACTCAATGATGCTGTTGGAGTCGTGCTTGGCCACACAGTTGTGGGTGAATAGGGAGTACAGGAGGGGACTAAGCACACACTCCTGAGGGGCCCCAGTGTTGAGTAGCAGTGTAGCAGATGTGTTGTTGCCTACACTTACCACCTGGGGGCGGCCCGTCAGGAAGTCCAGGATACAGTTGCAGAGGGAGGTGTTTAGTCCAAGGGTCCTTAGCTTAGTGATGAGCTTTGTAGGCACTATGGTGTTGAACGCTGAGCTGTAATCAATTAACAGCATTCAGACATAGGTTTCCCTTTGTAGTCCGTAATAGTTTGCAAGCCCTGCCACATCCGACGAGCGTCAGAGCCGGTATAGTAGGATTCAATCTTATTCCTGTATTGACGCTTTGCCTGTTTGATGGTTCGTCTGAGGGCATAGCGGGATTTCTTATAAGCTTCCGGATTAGTGTCCCGCTCCTTGAAAGCGGCAGCTCTAGCCTTTAGCTCGGTGCGGATGTTGCCTGTAATCCATGGCTTCTGGTTGGGATATGTACGCATGGTCAATGTGGGGACGAAGCCGTCTATGCACTTATTGATGAAGCCAGTGACTGAGGTGGTATACACCTCAATGCCATTGGATGAATCCCGGAACATATTCCAGTCTGTGCTAGCAAAACAGTCCTGTAGCATAGCATCCGCGTCATCCGACCACTTCCGTTTTGAGCAAGTCGCTGGTACTTCCTGCTGTAGTTTTAGCTTGTAAGCAGGAATCAGGAGGATAGAATTATGGTTAGATTTGCCAAATGGAGGGCGAGGGATAGCTTTGTATACGTCTCTGTGTGTGGAGTAAAGGTGGTCTAGATTTTTTTCCCTCTGGTTGCACATGTGACATGCTGGTAGAAAGGATTTAAGTTTGCCTGCATTAAAGTCTCCGGCCACTAGGGTCACCGCTTCTGGATGAGCATTTTCTTGTTTGCTTATGGAGCACTATAAGCTCGTTGAGTGCGTTCTTAGTGCCAGCATCGGTTTGTGGTGGTAAATAGACGGCTATGAATAATATAGATGAAAACTCTCTTGGTAGATAGTGTGGTCTACAGCTTATCATGAGGTACTCTACCTCAGGCGAGAAATACCTTGAGACTTATTTAATATTAGACATTGCGCACCAGCTGTTGTCAAATAGACACACACACCCACCCCTCGTCTTACCAGACGTAGCTTTTCTGTCCTGCCGATGCATGGAAAACCCAGCCTGCTCTATATTATCCATGTCGTCGTTCAGCCATGACTTGGTGAAACGTAAGATATTGCCATTTTTAAAGTCCCGTTGGTAGGATAATCTCGAACAAACTAAGCATTTGTGTTTAGTGAGACCGCCAGATCAGAGACAGTAGGGTTGACCAGGGATGTTCTCTTGATAAGTGCGTGAATTTGTCAATTTTCCTGTCCTGCTAAGCATTCAAAATGTAACGTGCACTTTTGGGGTCAAGGACAATGTATGGAGTAAAAAGTACATTATTTTCTTTAGGAATGTAGTGAAGTAAAAGTAAAAGTTGTCAGAAATATACATTTTAAAGTACAGATACACCCAAAAACTACTTAAGTAGTACTTTAAAGTATTTTTATATTATCCATGTCGTCATTCAGCCATGACTTGGTGAAACGTAAGATATTGCCATTTTTAAAGTCCCGTTGGTAGGATCATCTCGAACGGAGATCATCCAGTTTATTTTCCAGTGATTGCACGTTGGCCAATAGAACGGATGGTAGATGTCACGGTTTCGGCCGAGGCTGCTTCTCCTCCTTGTTCAGGCAGGCTTCGGCGGTCGTCGTCTCCGGAGTACTAGCTGCCACCGTTCTATGTTTCGATGTTCGTTTGGTTTGGTCTGTTTGTACACCTGTTCTTTGTTAGTGTTGATTATGTGCCCTATAAGTTCTCTTAGGTTTTGTCATGTGTTGTGTGTAATTGTTTCGTGTCAGCTAGGCGTCAGTTTGTTCTCTCTCGTTCTGTTTTGTTTTGAGAGAGTTTCCGCACTGTGTGCGCAGTTTGGGTTACGCACTGTTTTCTGTGTGCGTAATTTTTCGCTTGCCCTCCGGCTGGGATTTTGCCGTGAGTCTTTTGTATTATTTGATCCTCACTAAAGACTGTTGAAGAGCCTCTGTTGTCCTGCGCTTGATTTCTGCACCACATCTACGCTCAGCCCTTGACAGAATTACACACCATTATGGAATCAGCAGGAGCCGCCTCATCTGTCAAGGCAATCGAGGAGCGCCTTCGCGGACAGGATCAAAAGATCAGCTGGATTGGGAACTCTCTCGAGGGGGTGGTGGAGACCCTCCGTAGATGGGAGACCGGCGGGGCTCTCACACATCCACCCATCGCACCATCGCCATCAGCCAGTCCGCCTGTTCAACTTCCGGAACCCAGTGGGATTCGGCTCTCGCTCCCGAGGGCGTATGATGGCACCGCTGCCGGGTGTCAGGGTTTCCTTCTACAAGTCGAACTTTACCTAGCCACTGTACACCCGGTGCCCTCGGGATACGAGAGCGTTTCCGCCCTCATCTCCTGTCTCACCGGCAAGGCGTTGGAATGGGCCAACACCGAATGGAGGAGGATAGACGCCGCTACTATCACATATGCAGAATTCTCCCGCCGCTTCCGGACTGTGTTCGACCATCCACCAGAGGGGAAAGCGGCGGGGGAGCGTCTGTTCTACCTCCAGCAGGGGATGAGGAGTGCCCAAGATTTTGCACTGGAGTTCCGGACTCTAGCGGCTGATGCAGGGTGGAATGAGCGGGCCCTCATAGACCACTTTCGCTGCAGCCTCAGGGAGGACGTCCGTAGAGAGTTGGCCTGCAGGGACACCACTCTCACCTTTGACCAACCTCTGGCCACCCGCGGATGCCCTGGGGGGGGGTCGCCCATTCCACCCTCCAGCACCTCCGAGTCGAGTCCCATGGAGATTGGGGGGGCTGGCGCTAGAGAACGGAGGAGAGGGAGTTCGAGGGGGGCCGTCCCCTGCACCAACTGTGGCCGTGGAGGACACACTGCGGCCAGGTGCTGGGGAGGGTCTCCTGAGGGACGAGACGGCAGGCCACGCGCTGGGGAGTCCTTCCTGGTGAGTAGGCGCCCCACTTACCCAGAGCTCTCTGTCGTGCACATAACTATACCTGTTTGTTTTTTACAGGTTGCACCTCGTTCCCAGCATAAGGCGCTAGTAGATTCAGGCGCGGCTGGGAATTTTGTAGATCGTAAGTTTTGTAAAGAGTTAGGGATTCCTCTCCTTCCTGTTAAAGATCCCTTCCCTGTACATGCCCTAGATAGCCGTCCGTTGGGATCGGGGTTGATTAGGGAGGTCACCGCGCCACTTAGGATGGAGACGCAGGGGGGTCATGAGGAGACGATTCTGCTATATCTGATTGACTCTCCTGCGTATCCGGTGGTGCTGGGGCTTCCCTGGTTGATTACTCATGATCCCACTATTTCGTGGCGAGAGAGGGCTCTTAAGGGGTGGTCTGCCCAGTGTGTGGGGCGATGTCTGGGTGTTTCCGTGATGGCGACCTCGGTGGAGAGTCCAAACCAAGTGCCCGCATTGCACATTCCCCCCGAGTATGAGGATCTGGCAGTCGTGTTTAGCAAGGCGAGGGCGGCGCGATTGCCACCTCATAGACAGGGGGATTGTGCGATAGATCTCCAGGCAGGAGCTGCGCTCCCGCGGAGCCATGTGTATCCGTTGTCACAAGAGGAGAAGAGAGCTATGGAGATATACATAGCTGAGTCTCTGAGACAGGGTTACATACGGCCCTCCACTTCCCCTGCGTCCTCAAGCTTCTTTTTTGTGAAGAAGAAAGATGGAGGTTTGCGCCCGTGTATTGATTACCGTGGTCTCAATCAGATTACTGTAAAATACAGATATCCACTCCCTCTGATTGCGACTATGACGGAGTCATTACACGGGGCAAGGTTCTTCACAAAATTGGACCTCAGGAGCGCCTACAACTTGGTGCGCATTAGGGAGGGCGATGAATGGAAGACAGCATTTAGTACCACCTCGGGTCATTACGAGTATCTCGTCATGCCATACGGTTTAATGAATGCTCCGTCAGTCTTCCAATCCTTTGTGGATGAGATTTTCCGGGACATGCAGGGACAGGGGGTGGTCGTGTATATAGACGATATTCTGGTGTACAGTTCTACCCGAGCCGAGCATGTAGCCCTGGTGCGCCGAGTATTGAGGAGACTGTTGGAGCACGACCTGTATGTCAAGGCAGAGAAATGTCTGTTTTTCCAGGAGTCGGTCTCCTTTTTGGGTTATCAGTTGTCTGCGTCAGGGGTGAAGATGGAGGTTGACCGTGTGTCAGCCGTGCGTAATTGGCAAACCCCAACCACAGTTAAAGAGGTGCAGCAGTTCTTGGGCTTTGCGAATTACTACCGGAGGTTTATCCTGGGTTTTGGACAGGTGGCAGCTCCCATCATGTCCCTTCTGAAGGGGGGTCCGGTGCGCTTGCGGTGGTCAGTTGAAGCGGACAGGGCTTTTGGGAGACTGAAGGACCTGTTTACTTCGGCGCCGGTGCTGGCGCACCTGGATCCCGCTTTACCATTCCAAGTGGAGGTGGACGCGTCAGAAGCCGGTATCGGAGCCGTTCTCTCGCAACGGTTCGGCACGCCACCTAAACTCCGCCCCTGTGCCTTTTACTCGAAAAAGCTCAGTCCGGCGGAGCGAAATTATGACGTAGGGGCCAGGGAGCTGTTAGCCGTGGTACAGGCCCTAAAGGTGTGGAGGCATTGGCTTGAGGGGGCTCAACACCCTTTTCTCATTTTGACTGACCACCGTAATCTGGAATACATTCGGGCAGCTAGGAGACTAAATCCTCGCCAGGCGCGGTGGACTATGTTTCTAGCCAGGTTCGTGTTTAAGATCACTTACATTCCTGGGTCCCAGAACGGAAAGGCAGACGCCCTGTCTCGGCGGTATGACACAGAGGAGAGGTCCGTTGAGCCCACTCCCATACTACCGAAGTCTTGTTTGGTGGCACCGGTGGTGTGGGAGGTCGATGCTGAAATCGAGCGGGCGTTACGTACCGACCCTAGTCCTCCCCAGTGTCCGGTGGGTCGGACGTACGTTCCGCTCGAGGTTCGGGATCGACTCATTTATTGGGCTCACACGTCACCCTCCTCTGGCCATCCAGGTATTGGTCGGACAGTGCACTGCCTTAGCACGAAGTACTGGTGGCCAACGTTAGCCAGGGATGTGAGGGTTTATGTTTCCTCCTGCTCGGTGTGTGCCCAGTATAAGGCGCCCAGACATTTGCCCAGGGGTAAGTTACAACCCCTGCCCGTTCCACAACGACCCTGGTCGCACCTCTCGGTGGATTTTGTTACAGACCTTCCCCCCTCACAGGGGAATACCACCATTCTGGTCGTTGTGGACCGGTTCTCGAAGGCCTGTCGTCTCCTTCCCATGCTGGGTCTCCCTACTGCCCTACAGACCGCTGAGGCACTATTCACCCACGTCTTCCGGCATTACGGGATACCCGAGGATATAGTGTCTGATCGAGGCCCCCAATTTACCTCCAGAGTCTGGAGAGCATTCATGGAGCGCTTGGGGGTTTCGGTTAGCCTTACCTCGGGGTACCACCCGGAGAGCAATGGGCAGGTCGAACGTGTGAACCAGGATGTGGGTAGGTTTCTGAGGTCATATTGCCAGGGCCGGCCGGAGGAGTGGGCGAGGTATGTTCCCTGGGCCGAGATGGCACAGAACTCTCTCCGCCACTCCTCCACCAAACTAACTCCGTTCCAGTGTGTTTTAGGATACCAGCCGGCTCTGGCACCTTGGCATCAGAGCCAGATCGAGGCCCCTGCGGTGGATTAGTGGGTGCGGCGCTCGGAGGAGACGTGGAATGCTGCTCACGTCCATCTGCAGCGGGCCATCCGTCAACAGAAGACGAGCGCCGATCTCCACCGCAGTGAGGGACCGGTGTACGCACCGGGAGATCGGGTCTGGCTCTCGACCAGAAACCTGCCCCTCCGCCTGCCCTGCCGGAAGCTGGGTCGGCGGTTTGTGGGGCCTTTTAAAGTCCTGAGGAGGTTGAACGAGGTGTATTACAGGTTACAATTGCCTATTGATTACAAGAATATTAACCCCTCGTTCCATGTGTCTCTCCTCAGGCTGGTGGTAGCTGGTCCACTCCAGGACTTTGAGATAGAGGAGACTCCTCCGCCCCCGCTGGACATCGAGGGGGCTCCGGAGAAACTGTTCGGTCCATCCTGGATTCGAGACGCCGGATGGGGGGGCTCCAATATCTCGTGGAGTGGGAGGGGTACGGCCCGGAGGAGCGGTGCTGGGTTCCGAGGAGGGACATCTTAGACCCGTCTCTTCTGACCGAGTTCCATCGTGGTCATCCTACGCGCCCTGCTCCGCGTCCGCCTGGTCGTCCTCGAGGCCGGGGTCGGCGCACGGCTGGAGCCGCACGTCAAGCGGGGGGGGGGGGGTACTGTCACGGTTTCGGCCGAGGCTGCTTCTCCTCCTTGTTCGGGCAGGCTTCGGCGGTCGTCGTCTCCGGAGTACTAGCTGCCACCGTTCTATGTTTCGATGTTCATTTGGTTTGGTCTGTTTGTACACCTGTTCTTTGTTAGTGTTGATTATGTGCCCTATAAGTTCTCTTAGGTTTTGTCATGTGTTGTGTGTAATTGTTTCGTGTCAGATAGGTTCTCGAAGGCCTGTCAGTTTGTTCTCTCTCGTTCTGTTTTGTTTTGAGAGAGTGTCCGCACTGTGTGCGCAGTTTGGGTTACGCACTGTTTTCTGTGTGCGTAATTTTTCGCTTGCCCTCCGGCTGGGATTTTGCCGTGAGTCTTTTGTATTGTTTGATCCTCACTAAAGACTGTTGAAGAGCCTCTGTTGTCCTGCGCTTGATTTCTGCACCACATCTACCCTCAGCCCTTGACAGTAGAGGTGGGTTACCCACTCGACGACTAATTTCCGTCTTTTCTTCACCCGAATGATGGGGATTTGTGCCTGGTCTCGGAGAAGCAGTATATCCTTCGCGTCAGACTCATTAAAGAAAAAATATTCGTCCAGTTCAAGGTGAGTAATCGCTGTTTTGATATCCAGAAGCTCTTTTCAGTCATAAGAGATGGTAGCAGCAACATTATGTACAAAATAAGTTACAAACAATGCGAAAAAACTAACACAATAGCACAGTTGGTTAGGAGCGGCAGCAATCCCCTCCAGCGCCATTATCCAGTAAGTGTTATGCGTAACTGTTTTTTCCACCTCCCTTTAGTCTGCCTATGTGACTGGACCAGAGTATAAAATCAATGGAGGATGGAGGCTCTGAATAACCTACAGAACAGAGAACAATAAATAATTTAGAAAACTGTCATTAGTTACTGCCAGTTGGAAAAAGTAACCAATTGTCATACTTGAGTAAAAGTAAAGATACCTTAATAGAAAATGACTCAAGTGAAAGTCACCCAGTAAAATACTACTTGAGTAAAAGTCTAAAAGTATTTGGTTTTAAATATACTTAAGTATCAAAAGTAAATGTAATTGATACGTAAGTATTAAAAGTAAGAGTATACAGTGGCTTGCAAAAGTATTCACCCCCGTAGGCATTTTTCCTATTTTGTTGCCTTACAACCTGGAATTAAAATTGATTTTTGGGGGGTTTGTATCATTTGATTTACACAACATGCCTACCACTTTGAAGATGCTAAATATTTTTTATTGTGAAACAAACAAGAAATAAGACCAAAAAACTGAAAACTTTAGCGTGCATAACTATTCATCCCCCCCAAAGTCAATACTTTGTAGAGCCAACTTTTGCAGCAATTACAGCTGCAAGTCTCTTGGGGTATGTCTCTATAAGCTTGGCACATCTAGCCACTGGGATTTTTGCCCATTCTTCAAGGCAAAACTGCTCCAGCTCCTTCAAGTTGGATGGGTCCCGCTGGTGTACAGCAATCTTTAAGTCATACCACAGATTCTCAATTGGATTGAGGTCTGGGCTTTGACTAGGCCATTCCAAGACATTTAAATGTTTCCCCTTAAACCACTAGTGTTGCTTTAGCAGTATGCTTAGGGTCATTGTCCTGCTGGAAGGTGAACCTCCGTCCCAGTCTCAAATATCTGGAAGACTGAAACAGGTTTCCCTCAAGAATTTCCCTTTATTTAGCGCCATCCATCATTCCTTCAATTCTGACCAGTTTCCCAGTCCCTGCCGATGAAAAACATCCCCACAGCATGATGCTGCCACCACCATGCTTCACTGTGAGGATGGTGTTCTCGGGCTGATGAGAGGTGTTGGGTTTGCGCCAGACATAGCGTTTTCCTTGATGGCCAAAAAACTCAATTTTAGTCTCATCTTACCAGAGTACCTTCTTCCATATGTTTGGGGAGTATCCCACATGGCTTTTGGCGAACACCAAACGTGTTTGCTTATTTTTTTTGGCTTTCTTCTTTCCACTCTTCATAAAGCCCAGCTCTGTGGAGTGTATGGCTTAAAGTGGTCCTATGAACAGATACTCCAATCTCCACTGTGGAGCTTTACAGCTCCTTCAGGGTTATCTTTGGTCTCTTTGTTGCCTCTCCGATTAATGCCCTCCTTGCCTGGTCCGTGAGTTTTGGTGGGCGGCCCTCTCTTGGCAGGTTTGTTGTGGTGCCATATTCTTTCAATTTTTTATAACGGATTTAAAGGTGCTCCATGGGATGTTCAACGTTTCTGATATTTTTTTATAACCCAACCCTGATCTGTACTTCTCCACAACTTTGTCCCTGACCTGTTTGGAGAGCTCCTTGGTCTTCATGGTGTCGCTTGCTTGGTGGTGCCCCTTGCTTAGTGGTGATGCAGACTCTGGGGCCTTTCAGAACAGGTGTATATATACTGAGATCATGTGACAGATCATATGACACTTAGATTGCACACAGGTGGACTTTATTTAACTAATTATGTGACTTCTGAAGGTAATTGGTTGCACCAGATCTTATTTAGGGGCTTCATAGCAAAGGGGGTGAATACATATGCACACACCACTTTTCCGTTATTTATTTTGTATAATTTTTTGAAACAAGTGATTTTCTTCATTTCACTTCACCAATTTCGACTATTTTGTGTATGTCCATTACATGAAATCCAAATAAAAATCCATTTCAATTACAGGTTGTAATGCAACAAAATAGGAAAAACGCCAAGGGGGATGAATACTTTTGCAAGGCACTGTAAATCATTTCAAATTCCTTGCATTAAGCAAACCAGACGGCACCATTTTCTTGTTTATTTTATTTACGGATAGCCAGGGGCACACTCCAACACTCAGACGTCTTTACAAACTAAGCATTTGTGTTTAGTGAGACCGCCAGATCAGAGACAGTAGGGTTGACCAGGGATGTTCTCTTGATAAGTGCGTGAATTTGTCAATTTTCCTGTCCTGCTAAGCATTCAAAATGTCACGTGCACTTTTGGGGTCAAGGACAATGTATGGAGTAAAAAGTACATTATTTTCTTCAGGAATGTAGTGAAGTAAAAGTAAAAGTTGTCAGAAATATACATTTTAAAGTACAGATACCCCCCAAAACTACTTAAGTAGTACTTTAAAGTATTTTTTACTTAAGTACTTTATGCCACTGGTTACTGCAATATAAATGTGACTGCCTTACCGGAATGTCAATATCATGCCTTTTCGAATTATATATATATAAGCACCTGCACCGCCGTTACCCCGGCCGCTAGCACCTGACGACCTGTTGAATCTAACTAAAACTGAACCAGTGTAAGCAGATTTTATTGGGGCTCGCACATTCTTGCAAAGTGAAATCAGAACCACAGCCAGCAACAATAAATGGACCCCACTCAGTGTTCTTCAAAGATACGGCGGGCCTTTGTCAGCAATGCCGACTGTGCTGTTAGTACTTAAACATGATTACATTTTTGGGGCATCTACAGCAATGTGCGAAAACAATAAATCCACAATGAAGAATGTATTCAGTGAACATAGACTCTGAACACAGACACAGACACAGAGCATGTTACATCAACGAAAAGCCCAGCTTGTTCAGCTGGCATTTGAGAGGGACCTGACAAGTAAATTTCGCTAGGAAGGAGAATGGAATCAGAAACTTCTCATGAGGTTCAACACAGCATCGAGAAGGCTGCAGCTCTTCTAAATGGTAAGCTACAACATTTATGGCCCTACATTTTTGCCTCCTCCCTGCTCTCTTGCTATAGCGTGTGTGTGTGTGTGTGTGTGTGTGTGTGTGTGTGTGTGTGTGTGAAACTCTCCCACACAGAAATTATTGCGCACCTGGAGAAGTGGCGGCTTGGTTACGCTCATTGCGTAGACACCTTAGTGTCACAAATTCGACAGCAATAAGCTTTGAAGCCTGTAAGAATCTTTGATAGCCTAGTGGTGCTCATTCTGTCGAGCTGATCTGTGCGTGATGGTAGGCGCAAATTATGTGTAGGCCTACAATTGCTACGGCTGTATTTCAGATGCACCTGTATGTGGTAGTGGGGCGCATATATATTCTTTGTGTTATTCTATAAAACTATGGTTGTTGATGTGTACGGCTACATTTCAGATACATTTTTGTACATTTGAACAATACTTTTGATTTTTACACAAGTAGTATTTTACTGGGTGACTTTCACTTTTACTTGAGTAACTTTCTATGAAGGTATCTATACATTTACTTGGGTACTTTTTCCACCACTGGATATATCAAACATTTGATTAATTACTGAAAGATCCACTATTAGCATGTTTTAATTATTAATTTTCTGTATAAATAATAAACTGTCTGACACACAAAAAGAGGGGCTGATTTATTTCCTATTGAAGCAGGAGCCGGGTGGACAGTATAAAGACCCAGTCTCTAAAAACATCATAGGCCCCTCACCCTTCAATGTTGCGATGCAAAAATATTGACAAAAGGTATAGCTCATAGAATTAAAAAGGTCTTCCCGAATATTATTCATCATGATCAGACAGGATTCGTAAAAGGAAGATATATTGGAGATAACATTAGATAATTATTACAAATAATTGAAAACTATGAGAATGCCAGGTATAATCTTTATAGCAAATTTTGAGAAAGCCTTCGATAAAGTACGGCTATAATGTTTTATAAGTACCTGGATTATTTCAATTTTGGAGAATCTCTCATAAAATGGATAAAAGTCTCATAAAATGGATAAAAGTAATGCATTTGTTTTTGACCACCTTTTTCTCCCCAATTTCGTGATATCCAATTACGATCTTGTCTCATCGCTGCAACTCCCCAACAAGCTCAGGAGAGGCGAAGGTCGAGTCATGCATCCTCCGAAACATGACCTGCCAAACCGCGCTCCTTAACACCCGCCCGCTTAACCCGGAAACCAGCTGCACCAATGTGTCGGAGGAAACACTGTTCAACTGACGACCGAGGTCAGCCTGCAGGCGTCCGGCCCGCCACAAGGAGTCGCTAGAGCATGATGAGCCAAGTAAAGCCCCCACGGCCAAACCCTCCCCTAACTCGGACGACAGTGGGCCAATTGTGTGCCGCCCTATGGGACTCCCGGTCACGGCCGGTTGTGACACAGCCTAGGATCGAACCCGGGTTTGTAGTGATGCCTCAAGCACTGCGCCACTCTGGAGGCAGAGTGGCGCAACACTCCTTTATGTAAAATGCTAAATAATGGTTATTTTTCTGAGAATTTTGAATTTTCAAGAGGTGTAACCATACTTGTTTGTTATGGCCATTGATATGTTAGCTATAAAAATCAGATCCAATGATACAATTAAGGGGTTCAAAATGAATGGGTTAGAAACAAAGGTATCAATGTATGCCGATGATTCAAGTTTTCTCTTGGGCCACAATTTTCAACCCTGAAGGGTCTTATTGAGGACCTGGATAATTTCTCCAATTAATCTGGATTAAAACCAAACTATGATAGGTATACTAGATTACGGATTGGGTCTCTAAAAGACACAAACATTAAATTGTTACGTGGTCTCCCGATGAAATGGCCAGATGGTGCAGTTGATGTGCTTGGTGTACACATCCCGGAAAAGTTGAATGATCAATACTATTTATTTTGATAGAAAATTTTGCAAAATCGATAGGGTCTTGAAACATTCGAAATATAAACATTTGTCCATCTATGGGAAAATAACCCTGCTTAATTCTCTAGAGATATCGCAGTTTACAAATCTATTCATGGCTCTACTGACTCCAGGAGAATCTTGTTTCAAGTCATGTGATCAAAAAATATTTCATTTTATTTGGAATGGCAAACCAGATAAAGTTAAATGGGTATATTTATATAATGAATATGAGTTTGGAGGCATTAAACCTCTCTCTTAAAGCTTATATTATACCGAAATTGTATCTAAATCCAAACTGGTTTTTCATTAGGCTACAAAGAGAGGCGCATACAATGTTTAAAAGGGGGCTCTTTGCTGTTATACAGATTAAAACCATCAATTTCAGGTGGATTTACAATGGAACCATGTTTAAAGTTTGCTCCTTTTTAAATTAAGCCATACAGAGTTTGCTACAATTCCAATGTTATCCTCCAGACAAGGCAGAATATATATTACAGCAAACAATATGACAATTCAGAGGCCATGCAATTCAGTACTCATCTCGAAAACAAAAGCAATTTAGGTCAAAAGAGTTTATACTAAGAAAGGAAATAGAAAATCTAACAGAACAGATAGATGGCAATAAAAACTGTAACATAGAGGCTCAGAATAAATTAGAGGAAAAACAAAAAGAAATGGAGAAACTTATTCAAGAAAGATCAAGTGTAATATATTATAAAAATAAAGCAAACTGGATGGAATATGGGGAAAAATGCACAAAATTCTTTTTTAATCTTCAACATAGGAATGCTACCAAAAAGAACTTAATGAAACTGGTTACAATTGACGGAGTCACCCATAATTCACCAAATGATATTTTGAAGGAAGAAACAAAGTACTTTAAGCATATGTTTTCTTTTCAGTCGTCTCCATCTCCTCTAACTGAAGCTAATTGTAGAGATTTTTTTCTATTGATAATGTCAAATTAACAGCCACACAGAAAGACTCATGTGAAGGTGAAATTACAGAGGAGGAACTACTGGATGCAATTAAAGACTTTAAGTCCGGGAAAACTCCAGGGTTGGATGGCATACCAGTCGAGGTATACCAAACCTTTTTTGATATACTAAGCGGACGGTTATTAGCATGTTTTAACCACTCCTATGTAAATGGTAGATTATCTGATACTCAAGAAGAAGGTCTGATCTCATTATTACTGAAACAGGATACAAGTGGAAAATATAAAGATCCAGTCCATTTACAAAATTGGAGGCCCCTTACACTTCAGTATTGTGATGCAAAAATCCTAGCAAAATGTATAGCGCATAGAATTAAAAAGGTATTGTCGGATATTATTCATTCTAATCAGACAGGTTTTTTACATGGAAGATACATTGGAGATAATATAAGGCAAGTATTGGAAACAATAGAACACTATGGAAAATATGGGAAACCAGGCCTGCTATTCATAGCAGACTTCGAAAAGGCATTTGATAAAGTTCGACTGGGGTTTATATATAAATGCCTGGAGCATTTCAATTTTGGAGAATCTCTTATAAAATGGGTCAAAATCATGTATAGTAACCCTAGGTGTAAAATAGTAAATAATGGCTATTTCTCAGAAAGTTTTAAACTGTCAAGAGGAGTGAAACAAGGATGTCCACTATCGGCAAATCTATTTATTGTGGCCATCGAGATGTTAGCTATTAAAATCAGATCCAATAATAATATCAGAGGATTAGAAATACAGGGCTTAAAAACTAAGGTGTCATTGTACGCTGATGAATCATGTTTTCTTTTAAATCCACAACTATAATCCCTCCACAGCCTCATAGAGGATCTAGATACATTTTCTAACCTCTCTGGATTACAACCAAATTATGACAAATGTACTACTGTATTGGATCACTAAAAAATACAATTTTTACATTACCATGTAGTTTACCAATAAAATGGTCTGATGGTATGTGGATATACTCGGAATACATATCCCAAAGGAAATACATGATCTCACTTCAATAAATTTTAATAGAAAGTTAGCAAAAATAGATAAGATCTTACTACCATGGAAAGGAAAATACCTGTCAATTTGTGGAAAAATCACCCTGATTAACTCTTTAGTATTATCCCAGTTTACCTATTTGCTTATGGTCTTGCCTACGCCTAGCGAACAGTTTTTTATATTATATGAGAAAAAAATATTCAATTTTATTTGGAACGGCAAGACAGACAAAATTAAAAGAGCATATTTATATAATGAATATGAATTCGGAGGACAGAAATTATTAAATATTAAAGCATTAGACCTATCACTAAAAGCTTCAGTCATATAAAAGTTATACTTAAATCCGAACTGGTTCTCAAGCAAATTAGTAAGATTGTCTCACCCAATGTTCAAGAAAGGCCTTTTTCCCTTTATTCAGATTACAACCTCTCACTTTCAGTTATTTGAAAAGGAAATAATCTCCCAAATGTCACTATTTCTAAAACAAGCCATAGAAAGTTGGTTGCAATTTCAATTTAATCCTCCAGAAACGACAGAACAAATAATGCAACAAATATTGTGGTTAAATTCAAATATACTAATTGACAAAAAACCTTTATTTTTTGACAGAATGTTTAAAAAAGGTATAATCTTCGTAAATGATATCATCGGTAGGACTGGTGGAGTTATGTCGCACATGCAGCTAACAAAAACATATGGAAATGTCTGCTCTACCCAAAATTACAACCAAATAATTGCAGCCTTACCGCAAAAGTGGAAGAGGAAAGTGGAAGGGGGAGAAAGTAAGGAACTTGTCTGTCGGCCTTGCATTAAAGAACATAATTGGTTAAGGAAAACTGTGATAAATAAAAAAGTATATCAGTTTCACTTAAGGACCAAAGGATTGACAGCCGTCCCATATAGATTGCAAAATAGTTGGGAAGAGATCTTTGACGTACCGATCCCATGGCATAGTGTTTATGAACTGACACGCAAAACGACACCGGATTCAAAAATTAGAATCTTTCAATTTAAATTATTATATAAAATTCTTGCTACCAATAGAATGTTATTTATATGGGGGATACAATCTTCCCAGCTCTGCAGGTTTTGCTGTGAAGAGACAGAATCATTAGATCATTTGTTTTGGTTCTGTCCATTTGTAGCTTGTTTTTGGACACAGGTCCAGGAATGGCTAAAGGATTGCAATATTTACCTGGAACTAACCTTGCAGATAGCATTACTGGGTGATCTGAAAAGTCATAGTCAATCAATCAATGATATAATAATACTTTTAGCAAAAATGTTTATTTTTAATTCACAATCTGTAGAAGCAATGAGAATAGAAAGGTTCAGAATTTTTGTAAAACATCACAGTACGGTTGAAATATATCCTATATGGATGGTGTTAAGAGATAGATGGGAGGTATTGAATAGAGTTGAAGGATGGGACTAATAACAAATAACAACAAATAATAACAAAGATAGCTAATAATGTAAGCATACTGTGTCCATAATAAGTATATAGGTTGTATGTTGGGAGCTTTTGGGAGGGAGCACAGTTAGAAAGATATAGCATGTGGAAGCAAACCGGATGGACACCATGAAAATGATCGGAGAGGTTGAGAGTAGAAGAAGTTCAGGAGCAAAAAAAAAATAAAAAAATATATATATATATATATAATATAATTATTGTAAAATGAACTCTGTCCATAAGGTGTAGATAGTAAGTATAGACCGGAAGTAGAGGCCTGGGCATTGTTGTTCACTAATTTACTCCAAGTAGGGAAAGGATGGTGGGGTTGAAAAGTAATAAAGGGAGTATATATATAAAAAATCAAAAAAACATGGGGGATTGGAAGTGATGCAGACAATTACATTGATAGAAGATACAATCTATCTGCAATATTAAGCTGATCCATTCCAAAAAAAAAAATATATATATATATATATATATATATATATATATATATATATATATATTACAAATACGAAAAAAATTAAAATATATGACAATACTCCAATGTACTAACATAGAATATACCAATTTTCTTGAAGAGAATGTGTAACGAAGGGATCATGTTTATGAATTACATTGTAAACAACGACAGTAAAATTATGTCACACAAGCAGTTAATCAAGGTGTATGGAGAGGTATTCTCAATAGAAAATTATAACCAACTCATCGCAGCTCTTGCACAAAAATGGAAGAGGCAATTGCTTAAAATATAAAATTATTGATTAGTTTGTCTGTTACCAATTAAAAATCTTAAATTGCTTAAAATGACAGAGTGTACAAAACATTAAGGACACCATCCTAATTTTGAGTTGCACCCCACCCTTTTGCCCTATGATGAGCCTCAAGGTGTCGAAAGCGTTCAACAGGGATGTTGGCCCATGTTGACGTCAATGCTTCCCACAGTTGTGTCAAGTTGGCTGGATGTACTTTGGGTGGTGGACCATTCTGGATACCCAGGGTAAACTGTAGAGCGGGAAAAACCCAGCAGCGTTGCAGTTCTTGACACAAACCGGTGCGCCTGGCACTTACTACCATACCCCGTTCAAAGGCACTTAAATATTTTATCTTGCCCATTCACCCTCTGAATGGCACACATACACAATCCATGTCTCAATTGTTTCAAGGCTTAAAAATACTTATTTAACCTGTCTCCTCCCCTTCATCTACACTAATTGATGTGGATTTTTCAAGTGACATCAATAAGGGATCATAGCTTTCACCTGGATTCACTTGGTCAGTCTATGTCATGTAAAGAGCAGGTGTCCTTAATGTTTTGTACACTCAGTGTAAATCATAAAATGTATCAGTTTCACCTACCGTCAAGAGGGTTAACAACTATTTTGCATAAAATGTAAGATAGTTGGGAACAGATTGACGATGTCCTAACACCATAGCATCAGGTTTATGAACTGATATACAAAAGAACAATTGACGCATCAATCCGTTCTTCTCAATTTAAGATATTATAGAAAATCTGCGCTATATCTCTGTGTAGACTCTGCCATGCAGAAACAGAATCAATAGAGTATCTCTTTTGGTACTGTCCATCGGTGGCTTGTTTTTGGAGTAAGGTACAGGAATGGTTGTTATGTCATAAACATCAGGTCGCGGTTGGATCTGACAACTGAATTTTTGGGGGATTTGAAGGACCACAGTCATTCAATAGGAAATATCATTGTGCTCTTGGGTACATTTTTTATTTTGGGGGCAATTTCAGCAGAAATGTTGCAGATGGGGAGGTTCAAGTCCCTAGTGAGACACCATGGTAGAATGGAGGGATGTATTGCAAGAGGAAATGGTAGAATTATAATTTACTGGGAAAGATGGGTTGATATGTGGCTGTCTGAAGGTTGGACTGAATGAATGTGGGAATAAATTCATACACATATACACAGTATAAATGTTTGATGGCCTCCAATCAGGGGTGAGGGTGGGAATATGATTATTGTATGTTTTGTGTTTAGTTATTTATGTTTTGTGTTTTGGTTTCACGCTGTGAGCACTGTGTGTGCTGGTCCTGGTGGTGCCCTGCCGGCGTCTCGGGGCTGGTGGGGCAAGCGCACCCAATGACATTTACATTACATTTTAGTCATTTAGCAGACGCTCTTATCCAGAGCGACTTACAGTTAGTGAGTGCATACATAATTTTTTGTATTTTTCATACTGGCCCCCCGTGGGAATCAAACCCACAACCCTGGCGTTGCAAACGTCATGCTCTACCAACTGAGCTACATCCCTGCCGGCCATTCCCTCCCCTACTCTGGACGACGCTGGGCCAATTGTGCGCCGCCCCAATGACCAGAGCATCCACTGAGTGGAGCAGCCATTCGTATTGTCTTTGTATTGTATTGTATTGTATTGTATTGTTGTTGTTTTAATTAAAACGTTATATATATATAATTTTCCATCCACTCATGTTATTCTTCTCTATCACGCAGAATTGTCATCTCATTGTAACATATTAAGCTCATTCTAAAATTCTGACGTGGGTGATTTCTGTCCCAGGGTACTGCACTCTTTGCAAATCTGTATTGCTGCCCAGGACAAACACCATATTCAACTATTCTTGGCCTACAATTTACACCACAATTAGTTAAATGAGGTGTTAGTGACGGGCTGGAAGAAAAAAATAACATTTGTCCATATACAGTGAGGGAAAAAGTATTTGATCCCCTGCTGATTTCGTACGTTTGCCCACTGACAAAGAAATGATCAGTCTATAATTTTAACGGTAGGTTGATTTGAACAGTGAGAGACAGAATAACAACAAAAAAATCCAGAAAAACGCATGTCAAAAATGTTATAAATTGATTTGCATTTTAATGAGGGAAATAAGCATTTGACCCCCTCTCAATCAAAAATAATTCTGGCTCCCAGGTGTCTTTTATACGGGTAACGAGCTGAGATTAGGAGCACACTCTTAAAGAGAGTGCTCCTAATCTCAGTTTGTTACCCGTATAAAAGCCACCTGTCACCAAGAAAACAATTGGTAACACATTACGCCGTGAAGGACTGAAATCCTGCAGCGCCCGCAAGGTCCCCCTGCTCAAGAAAGCACATATACATGCCCGTCTGAAGTTTGCCAATGAACATCTGAATGATTCAGAGGAGAACTGGGTGAAAGTGTTGTGGTCAGATGAGACCAAAATGGAGCTCTTTGGCATCAACTCAACTCGCCGTGTTTGGAGGAGGAGGAATGCTGCCTATGACCCCAAGAACACCATCCCCACCGTCAAACATGGAGGTGGAAACATTATGCTTTGGGGGTGTTTTTCTGCTAAGGGGACAGGACAACTTCACCGCATCAAAGGGACGATGGACGGGGCCATGTACCGTCAAATCTTGGGTGAGAACCTCCTTCCCTCAGCCAGGGCATTGAAAATGGGTCGTGGATGGGTATTCCAGCATGACAATGACCCAAAACACACGGCCAAGGCAACAAAGGAGTGGCTCAAGAAGAAGCACATTAAGGTCCTTGAGTGGCCTAGCCAGTCTCCAGACCTTAATCCCATAGAAAATCTGTGGAGGGAGCTGAAGGTTCGAGTTGCCTAACGTCAGCCTCGAAACCTTAATGACTTGGAGAAGATCTGCAAAGAGGAGTGGGACAAAATCCCTCCTGAGATGTGTGCAAACCTGGTGGCCAACTACAAGAAACGTCTGACCTCTGTGATTGCCAACAAGGGTTTTGCCACCAAGTACTAAGTCATGTTTTGCAGAGGGGTCAAATACTTATTTCCCTCATTAAAATGCAAATCAATTTATAACATTTTTGACATGCGTTTTTCTGGATTTTGTTGTTGTTATTCTGTCTCTCACTGTTCAAATAAACCTACCATTAAAATTATAGACTGATCATGTCTTTGTCAGTGGGCAAACGTACAAAATCAGCAGGGGATCAAATACTTTTTTCCCTTACTCTATATCATTTTCCATCAACTCATGTTATTCTCTATCACGCAGAATTGTCAGCTCATTGTAACATATGAAGCTCATTCTAAAATACAGACGTGGGTGATTTCTGTCCCAGGGTACTACACTCTGTGCACATTTTTATTGCTGCCCTGGACAAACACTATGTTTAACTATTCTTGGCCTACAATTTAAACCACAATTAGTTAAATGAGGTGTTAGTGATGTGCTGGATATACTTTATATTTTAAACTTGCTGACTTTAAATAGTTATCTTAACATTGCTTATTTTTTGGTGTAGCATCTTATTATTTTTGCAGGCAAAGGAATACCCAATCACTTGGCAGAGTATGGATGAAGATGCCCAAAAAAGATTGGGGAGGAGATGGTGCCTTGCGCCACAGTACAGGCAGACATGTATAGGGAAGATGTTGGATCCACATTGACCAGGGTATCAATCTTTGGGAGTGATCCCTTCTCATCTGAAGAGAACTTGATGCATTTCTGTTCGAAACACTTCATTCACAGTAAGTCGCTAGCTAACACTTGTTTGTTACGCACCATATCTAAGACTAGCGAATTAGATCGATATTAATTTATCTCGCTAGCCAGCTAACTAATTTCAGGGGTAAACAAACAGTGACGTAAATATAATGCGACAGTTTTACTAGCTACTTTTATTTATTTTTTATTTTTTATTGCAACAATAATAACAATATTACACATCAATACAGGGACATTCCTGTGAATACAATGAAAAAATAAAATAATAAAACACCAGTTGACCCCCCCCTTCACAAAAAAATAAGAAGAATTCAGGACACTATTTATATGTGACAAGGCAATGAGACATTAATAGACATTCAGAGACATGACTTCTAATAATTTCCTCAACTTTTTTAGTTTCACAAGTTTGATGGATTTATACAATTGTAACTACAAAATAAGGAATTTTTTCACCCCATTTACATTTGTGAATATAATATTTGGCCAAGAGAATAATAATGTTAATAAAATGGTTATGATCGGAATTACAAGGATAAGCATAATGCCATTTAACATCATCAAAGGTAAACATAGGTAATTCTGGAGATTTTATACACAACCATTCAAGAATAGTTTTACTAGCTTCAGTGTTAGCAGGTCGGGTACCACAGAGTGGCAGAATAAGTATCATGCAAATCATTTGTCGTACAGTTGTACCATCCTCGGAGGCGTGGTCATGTTAAGCCACGCCTCAACGTGTGTATCTATCCTGTTGCAGCTGCTGCTCTCCAGGCATCTCTGTTCCTGAATACAATTTTGTGGATGAGGTTAGAAAAATGATTTCATGCAGTGGAAATTATTATCCGTTTTCGTTGTTTAAATTCGGATATTGATTGAACATACAGTACACGGATCCGATCAATAGGCCTAACTACTATTGCTATGTATGTTTCTTTTTTTGAAAATGATGTAATTTTTTTATTTTCTTGCTTAGCCTTGTAGCCTGTAGTAGTCAAAGTCCAGAATTAAAACCTGTGTGCTACTGTAATAATGCACACTGATCTCATGTGGATGGTCTTGTCATCGATCCTGCCCATCATCATCATCATCATGTACTGTAGCAACTCCGTGCAGGAGTGGACATCACTAATCCTCCTGATTCCCACTTGTTTCCATCTATGGAATCCGCTAGCAGGCAGGCAGACAGTTCATAAGTGGGCATGGCAGTTATTGCGTTTTGAGGTGAGTAACAACAGTCATTGTCGAGACTACTTTATGGTGTGATTTATAAAACAACTTCTAAGTCAGTTGGTAGCAATTTTTCTAAAGGTTTGCGTGCGGTAATTCAGTTCGTTTTTAGACAGCTGGGGCATAATAATAGTTAGCTAGCCATAGTGTTAGTTAGCTATGTTTAAGATTCTACAGGAATAAATACATTTTTAAAGCCGTCGATATGAATAATGTGAATGTAAAGATACGATAATGAAGCCAACTAGCTAGCTTATTGTTAATGCGCGAGACCATATGCCACAGGTTTGCGAATAACGTTAGCTAGCTAAAGTCGCTAGGTTCCAAAAGGTGCCATATGGTCTTGCGCTAAACCTAGCATTCATTAGTGTTTGCCTCTTCAAAATTGGATTAACTAACGTCGGTCAGCGTTGCTTACTGGCATAAACAACGTTGCTGGTCATATTTGTGGCGGCACTGGTTATCATTTTCACTAGCCTGATGGCTGCTTTGCAATGAGTTTGTGTGGTAACTTCGCAGCTTTGACGTGCGAGACTTGAGCACGGTTAAATGCACACATGATTATTGTGGATAGTCAGATAATATAATAGTTCGTTTAAAACGTTGACATGCTTTTCTAGAATAATGACTTCCCTAATTATCTATAAAAACAAAGAGAGTCGCACACTATGTATAAACTCTCAGTAATTTATTGCGTAAACCATCAATGTGCCTTCTTCAGGGTAATGTCATGAACGCTTGAACCAGGTTATGTAGACAAAACTGCAATTAGTGCAACCAATGACAATAGTGAGGGGTGTGTCATAATTATTAGGTTGATTAGAATGAATTGATTGAAACTGTTAAGACAATAGTTTACAGCATTGAATATATTAGGCTATTGTTAGCATTATCAATCAATTTCAATCAATTTTATTTTATATAGCCCTTCTTACATCAGCTAATATCTCGAAGTGCTGTACAGAAACCCAGCCTAAAACCCCAAACAGCTAGTAATGCAGGTGTAGAAGCACGGTGGCTAGGAAAAACTCCCTAGAAAGGCGAAAACCTAGGAAGAAACCTAGAGAGGAACCATTAGCATTAGCATAAGATTAGTATCAACATACATTATTGTTTAATTTAATTTCACATATATATATTTTAATGTTTCCAATTTAATAAATGCTTTGTTAAATGTAATATTTTAGTTCAACCATAATGCATAATAAGCATCATCAACAGGGGGAACGTATTGTGTGTATGCGGATAAGTTGTAGAAATAATATATTCATTTATAAGACTTGTTCATAGAAAATATAATTGTTCATAAGAAGGGCCTGAGATCAAAGTCAATATTCAGACCACTAGGGGTCAATGTTTTTAAATAGGATATCTAGTAGGCCTCCCTCTGTAGTAGGAGGATCTCGATGTTACCTCCTCTCCTTGGTAGAGCAACATGCTCAATGCCAGTGTATTTGAGGGAGGAGATGGGATGGTTGGCTTCAACAAAGTGAGCTGCTACTGGATAGTTAGTGTTCCTACACCTGATTTGACTCCCTTTGTCTTGCAAGAGATGATACCCCTAATGGATTTTTCGACCTGTATGTGGGTGTCTAAAGAAGGATGTTTTTGTAGTGCTGTTGCATTTGTAGTTCCCATTTGGAATGGGTGTCAAGAGTGTCTGAGTGGGCTCAGGGGGCAGGTCAGATCTCACTAAGTTATCCCCAATATAATACACTGCTCAAAAAAAAAAAAGGGAACACTTAAACAACACAATGTAACTCCAAGTCAATCACACTTCTGTGAAATCAAACTGTCCACTTAGGAAGCAACACTGATTGACAATACATTTCACATGCTGTTGTGCAAATGGAATAGACAACAGGTGGAAATTATAGGCAATTAGTAAGACACCCCCAATAAAGGACTGGTTTTGCAGGTGGTGACCACATACCACTTCTCAGTTCCTATGCTTCCTGGCTGATGTTTTGGTCACTTTTGAATGCTGGCGGTGCTTTCACTCTAGTGGTAGCATGAGACGGAGTCTACAACCCACACAAGTGGCTCAGGTAGTGCAGCTCATCCAGGATGGCACATCAATGCGAGCTGTGGCAAGAAGGTTTGCTGTGTCTGTCAGCGTAGTGTCCAGAGCATGGAGGCGCTACTAGGAGACAGGCCAGTACATCAGGAGACGTGGAGGAGGCCGTAGGAGGGCAACAACCCAGCAGCAGGACTGCTACCTCCGCCTTTGTGCAAGGAGGAGCAGGAGGAGCACTGCCAGAGCCCTGCAAAATGACCTCCAGCAGGACACAAATGTGCATGTGTCTGCTCAAACGGTCAAAAACAGACTCCATGAGGGTGGTATGAGGGCCCGACGTCCACAGGTGGGGGTTGTGCTTACAGCCCAACACCGTGCAGGACGTTTGGCATTTGCCAGAGAACACAAAGATTGGCAAATTTGCCACTGGCGCCCTGTGCTCTTCACAGATGAAAGCAGGTTCACACTGAGCACGTGACAGACGTGACAGAGTCTGGAGACGCCGTGGAGAACGTTCTGCTGCCTGCAACATCCTCCAGCATGACCGGTTTGGCAGTGGGTCAGTCATGGTGTGGGGTGGCATTTCTTTGGGGGGCCGCACAGCCCTCCATGTGCTCGCCAGAGGTAGCCTGACTGCCATTAGGTACCGAGATGAGATCCTCAGACCCCTTGTGAGACCATATGCTGGTGCGGTTGGCCCTGGGCTCCTCCTAATGCAAGACAATACTAGACCTCATGTGGCTGGAGTGTGTCAGCAGTTCCTGCAAGAGGAAGGCATTGATGCTATGGACTGGCCCGCCCGTTCCCCAGACCTGAATCCAATTGAGCACATCTGGGACATCATGTCTCGCTCCATCCACCAACGCCACGTTGCACCACAGACTGTCCAGGAGTTGGCGGATGCTTTAATCCAGGTCTGGGAGGAGATCCCTCAGGAGACCATCCGCCACCTCATCAGGAGCATGCCCAGGCATTGTAGGGAGGTCATACAGGCATGTGGAGGCCACACACACTACTGAGCCTCATTTTGACTTGTTTTAAGGACATTACATCAAAGTTGGATCAGCCTGTAGTGTGGTTTTCCACTTTAATTTTGAGGGTGACTCCAAATCCAGACCTCCATGGGTTGATAAATTTGATTTCCATTGATAATTTTGTGTGATTTTGTTGTCAGCACATTCAACTATGTAAAGAAAAAAGTATTTAATAAGATTATTTCATTCATTCAGATCTAGGATGTGTTATTTTAGTGTTCCCTTTATTTTTTTGAGCAGTGTACATCGACACATCTGAAATCAGGCTACCTGATGGGACTTAAATAAATGCAGAAAATCGGCAATCAAAATAAACGTTATACCACAGTGACCATGTTAGTTTTGCCAAACATTTTTGATTCTGAGTTCAGACATATAAAGTTTGTATGTGAATTCGATTTCTAAGATGCATACTTTAAGTTTTTTCGAACTCACTTCACTCGTGCATAACATGCTGACCACACCGCACGCGTTGCGTGCGTTGCAAAATAAATGTACACATACATGTTATTCAATCATTGCACCCACACTGCTCGCACGCGTCAACGAGTGTCTGCGTGGCCAGGCGCTAAAATAGAACTCGGTTCTATTTGTGATGCTCAACGCGCTGCAAGTCCTGCCTCTCCCATCTCTACATTGGTTTTTAGGAGCATCTACCCACGTGGGTGATCGAAAGATGAACTGAGGACTACGCTCCAGTCCAGTTGGTTGTGGTAATGCGCCATAAAGTTGGTTGCCAACCGCCATATAAAGTCCAAAGAAGAAGAAGAAGCCTGAAGGAGGAGAGATTACTAGAAAACAAACTTTTACCGTTTTATCTCTGGATTAATTGTCGGAGTAGAGGACCTTCTGCATTTCAGGTAAAATAACAACCCAATGTTTTTATCCCAGGACAAATTAGCTAGCAACAGCAAGCTAGCTAGCTAAATTGCCATAAATGTTTTTTATGCTTTTCGACCTGTCCCCAAATTAATATAATTGGTTCAGAGTTTGTTTTGCGTGTCCTGATCACGTCTGGTGTGGGTGGACAAAATCAACTTGTGCGTGATGGTGCACACGGACGCATGCGCGGTCTGGGTAGCACGTAAGAGGGACACTTGAGCTACCGGTGCTGGCACATGCACAGATCAAATACAGTGCTGGAACACCGATGAAGTTATTTACATGTCCTAATCATTCCAAAGTTAGCTCAGAAAACCCGGTGATTTAATCGATGTATGCTTACTTCGATTTTGACGTTACGCCGATTTAAGATAAGTAAAGTAAGGTGTTTACATGACTAATGCCATAATCTGTTGAATATCTAATTATTAATGTTCATGTAAATGTACAAGCGCAAATCTCAGCTTGTTTGGGAGAGTGAAGTGAGTTAGGAAAATCTGAAAGTATGCATTTAAATGTTTTGTCACATAACGCATTTTATATGTCCGAAATCAAATAGACTTCGCAAAAATAACATGATCGCTTTGGTAGAACGTTTATTTTGATTTGCGATTTTCTGCATTTATTTCAGTCCCATCAAATGTGTCCATGTAAAATTATTATTAGGGAAGTCATTCTTCTTGCAAAGCATGTAAACGTTTTAAACAAACCATTATATTAATCTGACGATCCACAATAATCATATTATTGTGTGCATGTAACCGTACTCAGTGAGGTCAGGCAAAGTAACTCACATAAGCTAACGTTATAGAATCTGAACAAAAATATAAACACAACATGTAAAGTGTTGGTCCCTTGTTTCATGAGTTGAAATAAAAGATCCCAGAAATGTTCCATAAGCACGGAAAGATTATTTCTCTAAAATCTTGAGCACTAATTTGTTTACATCCCTGTTAGTGAGCATTTCTCCTTTGCCAAGATAATCCATCCACCTGACAGGTGTGGCATATCAAGAAGATGATTTAACAACATGATCATTACACAGGTGCATCTTGTGCTGGGGACAATAAAAGGCCACTCTAAAATGTGCAGTTTTGTCACAACACAATGCCACAGATGTCTCAAGTTTTGAGGGAGTGCACAGTTGGCATGCTGACTGCAAGAGTGTCCACCAGAAATGTTGCCAGAGAATTAAATGTTAATTTCTCTACCGTAAGCTGCCTCCAACGTCGTTTTAGACAATTTGGCAGTACGTCAAACTGGCCTCACAACCGCAGACGTGTATGGGGTCGTGTGGGCGAGTGGTTTGCTGATGTTAACGTTGTAAACAGAGTGCTCCGTGTGGGCAGGCATAAGCTACGGACAACAAACACAATTGCATTTTATCGATGGCAATTTGAATGCACAGAGATACCGTGATGAGATCCTGAGGCCCATTGTTGTGCCATTCCTCTGCCGCCATCACCTCATGTTTCAGCATGATAATGCACGGCCCCATGTCGCAAGGATTTGTACACAATTCCTGGAAGCTGAAAATGTCCCAGTTCTTCCATGGCCTGCATACTCACCAGACATGTCACCCATTGAGCATGTTTGGGATGCTCTGCATCGATGTGTACGACAGCGTGTTCCAATTCCCGCCAATATCCAGCAACTTTACACAGCCATTGAAAAGGAGTGGGACAATATTCCACAGGCCACAGTGAACAGCCTGATCAGCTTTATGCGAAGGAGATGTGTCGCGCTGCATGAGGCAAATGGTGGTCATACCAGATACTGACTGGTTTTCTGATCCACGCCCTTTTTTTAAAGGTATCTGTGACCAACAGATGCATATCTGTATTCCCAGTCATGTGAAATCCATAGATTAGGGCCTAATTAATTTATTTCAATTGACTTATTTACTTATATGAACTGTAACTCAGTAAAATCGTTGAAATAGTTGCATGTTGCGTGTATATTTTTGTTCAGTATACTTTTTCACTTAAGTCTTCATGTACCGATTAAAAATCTAAAGTTCAATGTGTTTCCATCGCATTTTAAACTCTACCAATAGTTTTGTCACAAACTGTTGCATTAGGCCTAAATAGCAAATGTGCCCACTCTGGTCTTGGCACATGCGCTCTAGCCAACGTTCGCAGATACAGTGCTGGTAGCGAAATTTCCTTTTGTAGGATAGCTGGAGGAGAAGTCAATATTCTTGAGTTGCGTAGTGATTGGTTGAGCCTTCTTGTGTGTGTGATGTTACACAGATGCGCTTTTACCTTTCCACAAACTCATCAAAGAATAGATGGGTTGTTGGTTTTTGCAACAAAACCGAGGTGTGCGCAACTATTGGGCAAAACAGACAGGGTTGGCTTAGATTGTTGACAACATGTAAGCTATATTTCATCTCCAATGTTTTTTGAAAATAAATACATTTGCACAATGAGCACTTGTCTCTCAAATACATCGTTAAAGTTGTTGGTTAGCTAGCTATTTGAATTTCAGCCATATTAGCATTGACATGAAGTCAGTCAAAACACCTAAAAACAAGACATGGTATCAATAACAAGATGAAACAAGCTACTTGTGATTCCCCACATGGCAGTTTCTGGTAATTATTGCTATCCAGAACCACAACAACAGGTTGACTTCTGCCCCAAGGAAGCGTGCGCATCATTTTCGTGATGTTGTCAGCTGAAGCCAGGAGTGCAGCACACGATTTGGAGATCAGAGACAAAATCCCCATGTCGTTACGACGCTCATTTAATGTGAGCGGGTCAGAGACGCAATCTGAGGGCTACCGATCTCATCTTTGAGCAGTCCCAGACGTCCTGATATTTTCAAACATGTTTGATTTTATCGGCACAAAATCTGCAATGCTCTTGTACTGTGAGATGTGCAACGACTAGTTTTGAGAACGGTGATCAGCAATAGCCAATGAGAGCTCGCCAGAGAAGAAGCCAGTGAGATGATGACGCATCTCGTGCAGGAGCGATGACTACTACAAGGATGCGTTTGTGCTTGCCTTTACCAAAGCAAAACGTTACAGATCTGAAGTTCACAAGCAATGTTATTCAATTCAAAATGTTGGCTAGATAGTTCAACTCTATGGCAAGCGTGAATGTCTGACTGAACGTTTATGATGCTGCTTTGAGCCACAGCTCGTACGTTAAATCTAATCACATCATTGTTTTCACAAGACAGCGTGGTATCGAGAATCCTCACAACCAAGTGAAGAATCTTGTAGTGTGTGACCACCGTCTGTGCCACATCATTCAGTGTGTGCATCACTATGTTGGTAACACTAAAATAAAATAAACTACAGGAAAGATGGTAGTTTAATGTGAAAAGCTTAGCGATCTAACCCATCTATAGGAAATCTATTAGTTGGCTAGAAATGGCTACTGCCTGGCCAGTGAACTAGCTACATTTCAGTAATTTAGTTAGCCTCCTAAATGCAGTTGTAAGTGGCTAAACTAACTATGAGTTGTTGCCCATGTTGTTATCATGTCTAACCAGTTAGCTATTGTAGCCCGTGAGTTTCGGAGTCTAGCTAGCGTCTTCGTTTGACGTCCACGATTAGCTAACTGTTAAATAGCTAGCGAGATGGCTTCTGCCTGGCCAGTGTGAGCCAGCATGCTACATTTCAGTCAGTAGCTGTCCTTCTAAATGCGGTGGTCACTGGATAAACTAGTTATGAGTTGAAGATATTTTGGTGAAAACTAACTAGTAGCCAGTTGTTGTTGCCCATGGTGGAATCATATCTAACCAGCTGGCTCCTGAAGCCTATGTGACATGTCTAGTATATGCTCATGAGCTCCTCCGTCTAGACATAGGCTAGCTAGCGTTGTTAGCTGAGCTGTTTTATAATAAAATGGCTGAGGTGACTCAAACCCTGTAGCTAGCTAACAAGCCCTCCTCGGCGACAATGTTATTGGGGTGCAGGAATATTAGATATGTCTTTTTAATTTTAAGATAACTGTCATTGAAGTTGGTCGTTACTACTGGTTTTAAGGTTGTCACTTGTTACCAAGTTTTAGATCCGATGGGAGAGAGATTGTACACCATTGTTTTGGTCAGGGCTCGAAGTGATGTCACGCCTTCAAATAAGGCTCAACCAATCACCGATGGATAATAATGACTTTGGCTCTGGCTATCCTATGAAAGGAAATATTGCGCGCGGGTAGGCTAGTCTACATGATGAAGTTATTATTGAAGAGTGAGTATTTGTCAAACGGCAGTCAAGCACCGATCATCATGTCACCAGAATAAGACCCTAGATATTTATTGGAAAGCAGCATGAAGCTCATCACCGTGCACTGTCACCACCCTGTGAAGTTCATCATAACTTGTTTCATCTGTAGCCTAATAAACTGCATGGTTTCCCGAGTTGTAGTGGGAGGACCACACACCATATCATCACGACTCCCAAGTTTACTTCGAGATGATGGTTATTATACTGTATCAATATTTGTGCATAAAGGCGTTTCCACCGCCATTTCGACCATGTTGAACGAACAAATGATCTGTCGGCATTTATAACACTTCCTATTTCCATCACAGCTGTCACAATTTATTTTTTATACAGTATGACTTTACTCGCATAAAAACTGTGGATGGAAAGCAATCCAACTTCAGCTTGTCTCAGATAAAATGGACACTACTGTAAGTGAAATGCCATTATATTTCATGGCTTTATCATAGGAGAAGGAGAGTGGTGACAATGTAGCTAATAACATAGTATGATTTCTATATGAAGTTAATGACGAGATTCTGCATTCATGCATTGATTCCCTTACTCCCAGTCTCATTCCATACTGGTAGCAGAATGCTGAACATTGAAAACCTCTGTCTTTCTTTATAATCTCTTTTATAGTACTGTTTACCTTCACCTTTGATTGCTTCTGCACTTGGTTGGTTTTCACCTCATATCTCTACAGCCATGTTTGCCTCAAATGCCTCTCTGGCCAGTTCCACCAAGCAAACACTCACTCTCACTGCCTTTGACTGATAAACAGGTGACGACCCACTGAATGGGAGCTAGTGCTGGACAGAGTCAGACCTTGGGATACAACAGGAGAAGAGCAGAGCAGCAGTGCACCGATGGCCAACCCCACCCCTCCACCGGGTTTGCTGTGAGGTTAGAGAAAAAGTGAGGAGGAGAAAGTGAACTGTACTAGATGCCATGATGGAGGACGACCAGCCCAAGTTGAAGCCGCCTACACCTTCACCTTCTCCCTTGCTGGACCTAGAACAAAGTCCCGGAGCCTCGCCAGTAACAAACCATGCAGAGGTATAGTATATCTAGTGGTTTAGCCAAAATGCTAATAGATAGCCTTTACATAATTTAATGGTACTGAGTTGCTGAAGCTATGAGAAATGGCTTCGGCATAATAGTCATTTTGGTTGAATGATTCCACACATATTGATCTGGAATCAGTTGGCAGTGTACTGTGCACTCTTATTTGGCACTATGCATTTATGGGGTCAATTATTTACGGGAAAACAAAAATGTAAAATCATCATGCTGACATTTAGTTTTGTTAGGTCATTTGAAACATACCTTGAGATGTACCCTACCAGGAGATTTGCTCATGATTTTTGCCAGCCTCTTTTTCCACAGAGAGTGGTATTTCTGTAAGTTGGAACAACAGCCTTTTTCATGACACTGACTGTTCTCATTGTGGCACACTCTTTGTAGTAAAAGTCCATATCTACTCTTTATGATAAGAATGAGAACTATTACTAAGTTGGAACACAGTAGTGTCTTGTTAGCATGACTAACTTCCCTGTCAACAATGAGAACCACTTAACATAGGTGTGACAAAGAAATGGAGGTAAAAAAGCCAGGAGCATTGGCATTGGCTCCAGTACCATTCTTATCAACCTTCAAGTGTTGGGCTAGGCTAGCCAAAACAAGTTCCTGACACCACAATCAGTCTCTCTTGAAAGATTGCTATCATTTCAACTCAAGAAGTTAAAGCTACAATATGCAACTTTTTGGGCGACCCATCCAAATTCACATAGAAATGTGAGTTATAGATCAGTCATTCTCATTGAAAGCAAGATCTGTTCTATGTGCACTATTTCTATGCTTCCGTTAAGTTTTGTTTTTGCCTCTTTTACTTTTGGTTTTGTACACTAGCTTCAAACATCTGAAAATACAATATATTTTTGGTTATTAAAAATATATTTCACAGCAGTTTTAAATGGTACAATGATTCTCTACACTATACATTGCTTGTTTTGTTACATAAACTGAAATTATGCGAATTATTCAAACTTTAGCAACCAGGAAATGGCGGAGCGATTTCTGCGTATTGCACCTTTTAACTGGGGTTAGAGTACGATGGAGTCGAGAGGATGCTTTTTGAAAGCAAGTGTACAAAAACATCGAAGTGTCCCTTTGTCAAGTGTCTCTTTCGCAAAAAAAACAAAACAAAAAAAAAATCTAATAGTGTGTTACTTTTTCAGAAGCTTGTATTGAAATGGCATTTATGTAGTAAGAAAGTTTCATTTAAAAGTATGGCTACTAACACATTTTCATATTGAACTAAAACCCCTTTCCTCTATGTCTTCCCCCCGGTAGTTCCTGGGTGTGAACCAGATTCAGGTGGTGGTGAGACGGAGCTCCACCCCCCAGGTCACGGAGGAGACCTACTTTATCCCCCGTAACCCGGTGGTGGATGCGGGCACCAACACTGACCCCCCGGTCATCTGCTGTGGCAGGCTCCGCCGGGCATGCCCCTGCCCGCCCCGAGGCCTCCTGGCCTCCCTCATCACCAAGGGTGGGCACCAGCATAGAAATAGGCCACTCTAGTATTGTGTCTCTATGCTGATGCCCATAGAAATTGAATTATACTTCTATCGACACCAGAATAGAGATACAATATAGGCCTAATACTAGAGTGGCCTAATGTCATGAACCTCATAATGCTACAATGCGCTGATAATGCCATTGTGGTCTGTGTTTTATTTAATTCCGGGCACCAGGGGGGCTAATGCTACCGTAGTGATGTTACCTTGGTGACATTGCTATGGGATCAGGGATTGGCATCTTGTAGCGTTTTGTGCTTGGGCGAGTGGAAAATGGAGAGAGAGAGAGAGGGAGAGAGAGAGAGTGGAGTAATATGTTAGGATTGAGTTTGTAGAACCAGTGTGTGTGTGTGTCTCAATAAAGGGAACAAAGGTACTCTAGAATTGCTTCTCTTTATCCAGCGCACGCTGTTGAACAGTGCCACAGTTGTACCCAGAGGCATTTATATAGCACAAATGGAGAAGATATACAGATGGACTAAAGCCCTACCCAGTGTCCCTGATATACTGAAATGTACAAGTTAACATTTAGGCTTAGTAGTAGACTTTTGAGACCACTGTACCTTGCAAACCAAATCTAGTACAGCACATGCAATCTTTTTTGATCAAATTTGTATTTTATTTGGCAGGTAAAAGTAAAAGACAAACTGCTAACTGGCCATGTACTGACTTCTGACCTCTCCTCCCTCCCAGTCGTCATTGCATTAGTGCTGTTTGGCGTGGTCTGGTCCATCACAGAGGAGGAGTGTCTGCCGACGGGGAACCTGTTTGGCATCACCGTGCTCTTCATCTGCTCCGTCACCGGGGGCAAACTGGTGGGCCTCATACGGCTGCCCAAACTGCCTCCCTTTCCCCCGCTCCTGGGTAGGTCATGCGAATAGAGAGAGCGTGTGTGGGTGTATATGTGTTTGCGTGTATGTGTTGTAGGTGATGGGGTCTGTGTTGTCTGTGACGGCATATGTATGTGCAGCATATAACAGGTTATTTTCGGTAACCTGTACCTCATTTGACTTGTTGAGAGAGACAAAATGGCATCTTCAGGGTGTTACATGCCCTACATGTTCCTTGGTAACAGTCAGAGAGACACCATCCTTTTCTTTGTCTTTGATATGGAAGTGGTGGCTGGCTGTTGGTACTATATCTGCTGATATAGTAGATAGAACACACACACACACCTACTTACTATAATAAGCACACATTCAGATTAAACACACCCACTCACTAGATTAAGCATGCATGCACTTGCTTGTCCCCTCACTACTACTCTTTACTATACATGTAAAATGTGACTGTTTCACCTGCATGTAACATGGATGGACAAACAGTCCCTTATTATTCTGGCTGGCTTTGCCAACATTGCTACTTCACGTGTAGTATTTACATTTACATTTTAGTCATTTAGCAGACGCTCTTATCCAGAGCGACTTACAGTTAGTGAGTGCATACATTTTTCATACTGGCCCCCCGTGGGAAACGAACCCACAACCCTGGCGTTGCAAGCGCCATGCTCTACCAACTGAGCTACAGGGGACTAGTACATCATACATGTGTTACTACCATACCTAGACAGTGAAGTGAGTTCATATCCCACCTTATCCCATTTCTAACCAAATGAACACCCTTGTTGACTTAGACTGATAGGGAGTATTTTGCATTTCTCACCATACAATAGAGACTTGGTTGAGATACGGCGCAGCTTTGACCAAAGTCTCTCTTGATGCTGGTAACCACATGACAAGACCTATAGTTTGCACAGACCCATATAATAAGACAGTGGCCACTCACTCAGCTCACAAAAAGATAGAAGTCAGATGTTCAGATTCACAACCTACTCCTCACTTTCAACAGTCCAGAAAGGAGATTGTAGATAATAAAAAAAGTGTTTTGGTGGGTGTTTGATTTCGAAACTTTGATCGTTAGCGTAGTGTCTATCCGATAGATCCCACTCCATAGGTCAGAAGTAAAGTCTGAACCAAAAACTGATTGTTGGATGTAGATCTTTGATTTCAAAACTTGGATAGTTAATGTCTCTCCAACCCCTGTTTTCCTTTTTTTAAACCCAGAGGAACTCTGTTTCCCAGTTCAAAGTCCCCGTTTCGTTGTTTGAACTGAACAGACTTCTTTGGCCTGACGCAGGATTAAAACGGAACAAAGCAGGAATTTCATTTCGGCCAAGCTTTGTTACAGCCTTAAAGGTATTTAGGCTAACAGACAGTCGGTCCCATATTCTTATGCCTGTTAACTAGTTCCTCCCTGCTCAGTTAGTATTCATTGCTTGCGTCCCAGATGGGATGCAATTGTTGTGTACTTTATTGATAATATGCTATTAAGCAGACACTTATATCCAAAGCGGCTTACAGCACAGTGACTGTGAGTGCATACGGTTTAGTATACCACCAGCGGGAATCAAATCCACAACCCTGGCGTTGGCTAATGCCACTCTTACCAACTAAACCACACAGGACCACATTGATCTTTCTGAACTTCAAAGGCAATTCAATTTCATACAGTAGATTAAAGACTCCACTGTATGCATGTCTCTCTTCAGTTTGCACTATTCCTACTTGGAAAGGTTTTTTCTTTACTCTCAAAAGGATCCTATGCCTAGAAGCCTTTGATATCTTAAACCAATTGATCTTCAACCTTTTAATACGCAGTTCCCAGACTATCAGAACAAAGAATGTGTCGGAAAAAGTGAATTTCTTGGCATTTAACCAATGTGAAGATGGGAATGATATCTTAGCCTCAAGTTCTCTGTTTTAACTCTCCTTTTTATAAATACAAGATTGTCTTCAGAACAATACAGCAATACATCGTTTTTTTGCCCCTCTTGCTGTGAGAGAAAGTCCAAAGAATAACACCATGGTTGTTTATAAAAGTATTAACTTTAATATAATAGTATGATAAAGTATCATTGTTCTCTGTCATTCTCTACAGGTATGCTATTGACGGGCTTCCTGCTGCGTAATATCCCCGTGGTAACGGACGCCGTGTACATCGACTTCCGATGGTCCGCCGCCCTGAGGAACATTGCCCTCGCTGTCATCCTGGCCCGAGCAGGCCTGGGATTGGATGGCTCAGTATGTCAATCAAACACTAATCTCTCTCCATAGGCCAATGCTTTTAGTGTTTAGTACTTGTCTTTATTATTTATGTTCCTGTGATAACCTGTGTTAAAGGAAAAATTCACTAAAAAACAATATGTGTATGTTTTTTAAATTAGTCCACTGTTGATACAGTCCCAAAATGTTTTGCATTTCAGCAGTCAAGTTTTCAGAACTTTCAAGAAGCAAAGTGTCACTTGCCACATCATCATGATGCAAAACTCATCAACATGATGATGTAGCAAGTGACACTTTGCTTCTTGAATGTCCTTTATCTTCAAAACTTGACTTAATGATTTTTCCTTTTAATGTGTGTGTGTGTACATGTATGTGTTCCCAGGCTCTGAAGAAGCTTAGTATGGTGTGTATACGTGTGGGAATGGGACCCTGCATCATCGAGGCATGCACCATCGCCATCGTCTCCCACTTCCTCATGGGCCTGCCCTGGATATGGGGATTCATCCTAGGGTAAACTCTCTTTCTCTCTGTCTCGTTGTCTCTCTCTTCTCCCTCTCTCGTTGTCTCTCTCTGTCTCTCTCGCTCTCTGTCTCTCTGAGACTTCTACTTCTAAATCCCACTTAGTATTCTGCAGCCTCCCGATGCATTTGTAAAACTAAAGGGCTACCTAACACCGCTTGCATTCTAATAAGACAGGTGTAGAGTATTTGGCAGCTACTGTAACTCCCCGTGAACACTTGAAGTATCCTTTATATCAGAGCTCTCCAACCCTGTTCCTGGAGAGCTACTGTGCCATAGGTTTGCACTCCAACCTTAATCTAGCGCACCTGATTCTAATAATTAGCTGGTTGATAAGCTGACCCAGGTTAGTTACAACTGGGGTTGGAACGAAAACCTACAGGAGGGTAGCCCTCCAGGAACAGGTTTGGAGACCCTGCCTTTATACATTTTCATTTCATCCTATGATTCTTAGCCCCTTGCTCTCTCTGTCTTTCTTTCTCTCTCTCCTCTCTCTTTCTTGCTCTATCCCTGTCTTTTGCTTTCTATCTCTGTCTTCTCTATTTCTCTCCTCCTCTCTCTTGCTCTCTCTCTCGTCCTCTCCACTCTTGCTCTCTCATCCTCTCCACTCTTGCTGTCTCTCACTCTGATCTGTCCATCGTTCTATTCATCCATCCCTCTAAATACACTACATTATCAAAAGTATGTGGACACCTGCTCGTCGAATATCTCATTCCAAAATCATGGGCATTAATATGGAGTTGGTCTCCCCTTTGCTGCTATAACAGCCTCCACTCTTCTGGGAAGGCTTTCAACTAGATGTTGGAACATTGCTACGGGAACTTGCTTCAATTCAGCCACAGGAGCATTAGTGAGGTTGGGCGATTAGGCCTGGCTCGGAGTCAGTGTTCCAATTCATCCTAAAGGTGTTCGATGGTGTTGAGGTCAGGGCTCTGTGCAGGTCAGTCAAGTTCTTCCACACCGATCTCGACAAACAATTTCTGTATGGACCTCGCTTTGTGCACGGGGGCATTGTCATTCTGAAACAGGAAAGCATAGAATCGTCTAGAATATCATTGTATGCTATAGCGTTAAGATTTCCCTTTACTGGAACTAAGGGGCCTAGCCCAAACCATGAAAACCAGCGCCTGACCATTATTCCTCCTCCACCAAACTTTACAGTTAGCACTATTTATTCGGCCAGGTAGCGTTCTCCTGGCTTCCTCCAAACCCAGATTCGTCCGTCGGACTGCCAGATGGTGAAGCGTAATTCATCACTCCAGGAATACGTTTCCACTGCTCCAGAGTCCAATGGCGGCGAGATTTACACCACTCCAGCCGACGCTTGGCATTGCGCATGGTGATCTTAGGCTTGTTTGCGGCTGCTCGGCCATGGAAACCCATTTCATGAAGCTCCCGATGAACAGTTATTGTGCTGACGTTGCTTCCAGAGGCAGTTTGGAACTCGGTAGTGAGTGTTGCAATCGAGGACAGATGATTTTTCAGCACTCGGCGGCCCTGTTCTGTGAGCTTGTGTGGCCTACCATTCACGGCTGAGCCTAGACGTTTCCACGTCACAATAACAGCACTTACAGTTGACCGGGGCAGCTCTAGCAGGGCAGAAATTTGACGAACTGACTTGTTGGAAAGGTGGCATCCTATGACGGTTCCACGTTAACAGTCACAGCTCTTCAGTAACGCCATTCAACTGCCAATGTTTGTCTATGGAGATTCCATGGCTGTGTGCTCGATTTTATACACCTATATCAGCAACGGGTGTGGCTGAAATAGCCAAATCCACTCATTTGAAGGGGTGTCCACATACTTTTTTATATATAGTGTATATCTCAAACTAATCCCTATTAGTAAAGCTGCATCATTAAACACTTTGTCTAGACTCATTGTATTATCCCCCATCTCCCCTCCCCTGTCTCTTTTAGGTTTGTGATGTCTTCAAATCAATCAAATGCATTATGTTTATGTAAAGCCCTTTTTACATCAGCAGTTGACACAAAGTGCTTTTACAATAACCTGGCCTTTGAAAGCATCTTCTACAGGGCCATATTATATTATATGATGAACCCTCATAGTATGTCTCCTCTCTTGTAGGTTTGTACTGGCCATCTGCTAAATGTTCATATAATACACTGCTCAAAAAAATAAAGGGAACACTTAAACAACACAATGTAACTCCAAGTCAATCACACTTCTGTGAAATCAAACTGTCCACTTAGGAAACAACACTGATTGACAATACATTTCACATGCTGTTGTGCAAATGGAATAGACAACAGGTGGAAATTATAGGCAATTAGCAAGATACCCCCAATAAAGGACTGGTTTTGCAGGTGGTGACCACAGACCACTTCTCAGTTCCTATGCTTCCTGGCTGATGTTTTGGTCACTTTTGAATGCTGGCGGTGCTTTCACTCTAGTGGTAGCATGAGACGGAGTCTACAACCCACACAAGTGGCTCAGGTAGTGCAGCTCATCCAGGATGGCACATCAATGCGAGCTGTGGCAAGAAGGTTTGCTGTGTCTGTCAGCGTAGTGTCCAGAGCATGGAGGCGCTACCAGGAGACAGGCCAGTACATCAGGAGACGTGGAGGAGGCCGTAGGAGGGCAACAACCCAGCAGCAGGACTGCTACCTCCGCCTTTGTGCAAGGAGGAGCAGGAGGAGCACTGCCAGAGCCCTGCAAAATAACCTGTGTCTGCTTAAACGGTCAGAAACAGACTCCATGAGGGTGGTATGAGGGCCCGACGTCCACAGGTGGGGGTTGTGCTTACAGCCCAACACTGTGCAGGACGTTTGGCATTTGCCAGAGAACACCAAGATTGGCAAATTCGCCACTGGCGCCCTGTGCTCTTCACAGATGAAAGCACACTGAGCATGTGACAGACGTGACAGAGTCTGGAGACGCCGTGGAGAACGTTCTGCTGCCTGCAACATCCTCCAGCATGACCGGTTTGGCGGTGGGTCATGGTGTGGGGTGGCATTTCTTTGGGGGGGGGGGGGCGCACAGCCCTCCATGTGCTCGCCAGAGGTAGCCTGACTGCCATTAGGTACCGAGATGAGATCCTCAGACCCCTTGTGAGACCATATGCTGGTGCGGTTGGCCCTGGGTTCCTCCTAATGCAAGACAATGCTAGACCTCATGTGGCTGGAGTGTGTCAGCAGTTCCTGCAAGAGGAAGGCATTGATGCTATGGACTGGCCCGCCCGTTCCCCAGACCTGAATCCAATTGAGCACATCATGTCGCTCCATCCACCAACGCCACGTTGCACCACAGACTGTCCAGGAGTTGGCGGATGCTTTAGTCCAGGTCTGGGAGGAGCTCCCTCAGGAGACCATCCGCCACCTCATCAGGAGCATGCCCAGGTGTTGTAGGGAGGTCATTTTTTTAATTTTTTTAATTTCACCTTTATTTAACCAGGTAAGCCAGTTGAGAACAGGTTCTCATTTACAACTGCGACCTGGCCAAGATAAAGCAAAGTAGTGCAATAAAAACAACACAGAGTTACATATGGGGTAAAAAAACATAAAGTCAGAAATACAACAGAAAATATATATACAGTGTGTGCAAATGTAGCAAGTTATGGAGGTAAGGCAATAAATAGGCTATAGTGCAGAATAATTACAATAGTATTAACACTGGAATGCTAGATGTGCAAGAGATTATGTGCAAATAGAGATACTGGGGTGCAAAAGAGCAAAATAAATAACAATATAGGGATGAGGTAGTTGGGTGGGCTAATTTCAGATGGGCTGTGTACAGGTGCAGTGATCGGTAAGGTGCTCTGACAACTGATGCTTAAAGTTATTGAGGGAGATAAGAGTCTCCAGCTTCAGAGATTTTTGCAATTCGTTCCAGTCATTGGCAGCAGAGAACTGGAAGGAATGGCGGCCAAAGGAGGTGTTGGCTTTGGGAATGACCAGTGAGATATACCTGCTGGAGCGCAGACTACGGGTGGGTGCTGCTATGGTGACCAATGAGCTAAGATAAGGCGGGGATTTGCCTAGCAGTGATTTATAGATGGCCTGGAGCCAGTGGGTTTGACGACGGACATGTAGTGAGGACCAGCCAACAAGAGCGTACAGGTCACAGTGGTGGGTAGTGTATGGGGCTTTGGAGACAAAACGGATGGCACTGTGATAGACTACATCCAATTTGCTGAGTAGAGTGTTGGAGGCTATTTTGTAAATGACATCACCGAAGTCAAGGATCGGTAGGATAGTCAGTTTTACGAGGGCATGTTTGGCAGCATGAGTGAAGGAGGCTTTGTTGCGAAATAGGAAGCCGATTCTAGATTTAACTTTGGATTGGAGATTCTTTATGTGAGTCTGGAAGTTGAGTTTACAGTCTAACCAGACACCTAGATATTTGTAGTTGTCCACATACTCTAGGTCCGACCCGTCGAGAGTGGTGATTCTAGTCGGGTGGGCGGGTGCTAGCAGCGTTCGATTGAAAAGCATGCATTTAGTTTTACTAGTGTTTAAGAGCAGTTGAAGGCTACTGAAGGATTGTTGTATGGCATTGAAGCTCGTTTGGAGGTTTGTTAACACAGTGTCCAATGAAGGGCCAGATGTATACAAAATGGTGTCGTCTGCGTAGAGGTGGATCTGAGAGTCACCAGCAGCAAGAGCGACATCATTGATATACACGGAGAAAAGTGTCGGCCCAAGAATTGAACCCTGTGGCACCCCCATAGAGACTGCCATAGGTCCAGACAACAGGCCCTCCGATTTGACACACTGAACTCTATCTGAGAAGTAGTTGGTGAACCAGGCGAGGCAGTCATTTGAGAAACCAAGGCTATTTAGTCTGCCAATAAGAATGCGGTGGTTGACAGAGTCGAAAGCCTTGGCCAGGTCGATGAAGACAGGCACGTGGAGGCCACACACACTACTGAGCCTCATTTTGACTTGTTTTAAGGACATTACAGTGGGGAAATTTTTTATTTAGTCAGCCACCAATTGTGCAAGTTCTCCCACTTAAAAAGATGAGAGAGGCCTGTAATTTTCATCATAGGTACACGTCAACTATGACAGACAAAATGAGAAAGAAAATCCAGAAAATCACAGTGTAGGATTTTTAATGAATTTATTTGCAAATTATGGTGGAAAATAAGTATTTGGTCAATAACAAAAGTTTCTCAATACTTTGTTATATACCCTTTGTTGGCAATGACACAGGTCAAACGTTTTCTGTAAGTCTTCACAAGGTTTTCACACACTGTTGCTGGTATTTTGGCCCATTCCTCCATGCAGATCTCCTCTAGAGCAGTGATGTTTTGGGGCTGTCGCTGGGCAACACGGACTTTCAACTCCCTCCAAAGATTTTCTATGGCGTTGAGATCTGGAGACTGGCTAGGCCACTCCAGGACCTTGAAATGCTTCTTACGAAGCCACTCCTTCGTTGCCCGGGCGGTGTGTTTGGGATCATTGTCATGCTGAAAGACCCAGCCACGTTTCATCTTCAATGCCCTTGCTGATGGAAGGAGGTTTTCACTCAAAATCTCACGATACATGGCCCCATTCATTCTTTCCTTTACACGGATCAGTTGTCCTGGTCCCTTTGCAGAAAAACAGCCCCAAAGCATGATGTTTCCACCCCCATGCTTCACAGTAGGTATGGTGTTCTTTGGATGCAACTCAGCATTCTTTGTCCTCCAAACACGACGAGTTGAGTTTTTACCAAAAAGTTCTATTTTGGTTTCATCTGACCATATGACATTCTCCCAATCCTCTTCTGGATCATCCAAATGCACTCTAGTAAACTTCAGACGGGCCTGGACATGTACTGGCTTAAGCAGGGGGACACGTCTGGCACTGCAGGATTTTAGTCCCTGGCGGCGTAGTGTGTTACTGATGGTAGGCTTTGTTACTTTGGTCCCAGCTCTCTGCAGGTCATTCACTATGTCCCCCCGTGTGGTTCTGGGATCTTGTGATCATTTTGACCCCACGGGGTGAGATCTTGCGGGGAGCCCCAGATCGAGGGAGATTATCAGTGGTCTTGTATGTCTTCCATTTCCTAATAATTGCTCCCACAGTTGATTTCTTCAAACCAAGCTGCTTACCTATTGCAGATTCAGTCTTCCCAGCCTGGTGCAGGTCTACAATTTTGTTTCTGGTGTCCTTTGACAGCTCTTTGGTCT